>NW_010225597.1:0-21098 GCF_000690775.1 Eurypyga helias | reverse complement strand
GGAATGACGGCAAACCCCTGGGAATCACAACAAATCCAGCAAATCCCATCGCCTCTGCTGGAAAACCCACCCAAGGGTTCCCCAGGGGCTGGTAGAAATCCCACAGGACCCTAAAAGGTTCTTAAATATTTAGTTCAGTTTTATTTAAAGTGAAGTCAGTTTGTGGACGCTATTTATATTATTAAAAACACTCGGAGGTTTGTACTTCTAGCAAAAATATACATTTCAGTTTGAGGGTTCTTACACTGTCGAGGAGGGAAGAGCAAAAAGTTCCCCCGGTGTTGAGCACGCGAGTCCCGCGTGTTGGCCATGGTGGGGGATGCCACCAGGGGCTTCGGGAAGGCCAAGTCCCGCGGGTTCTGTCCAGCCCACGCACGTCCCCGGTGCCTTCCCCCAGCGGGCTTCAAAGTGCTTTAGAAACGGTAACTGATAACACCCCGGCGAGGTAGGGAGGGGAAGGGGCCGGGTGGGCAGAGGGCAGGGAAACTGAGGCACGGCAATGAGCCAGAGGGTAGCAGTGGGGGCAGGTTTGGGACCGGCCAGCCCTGTGACACCGAGGGGAAACCCAGCGCTCTTCCCCTTCGGCTTGCACAGGAATTATTGCACCAGGGAAATCTGTTTCCCTGAGGAGTAGGAAAATAAAATAAACCCGACTATTTTGTTCCTACAGCCCCTCCTTGGGAATACCAGTATTTCATAAGGCTGCTCGGGACACACGGGACCACGAGCTGCAGACAGGTAAGTGCCTCTTCTTAGGTCAGACACCGTAATCCCATGGAGGGACCGAGGCTTTCCTGGGCCCATCCTCGCTCCCAGAGCCCCATGTCAGCGTCACGTCCCGTCCCGGGCACAGGCAACACCGTGGTGTTTCACTACAGCTGTGAGAAGTTGTGAGGTGAATCCCAGAACGGCTCTGGGTTTGGGCAGATCCCAAAGCTTGGAGCTGTCCCTGCACTCAGGACGGAAGCAGAGGAAGGCTGGGCATATTCCCCGCCCTGCCGGCGTGAGCATCGCACCCTCTCCTTCCCCTTTATGAACACGTGGCATCTATACTGTGTTTTGCAGCTGCAAAGCTCTTTGCGACCAATATGCTGATTAATCCTCGTGCTCCTGCTCTGAGCAGAGAGCAGGTGACAGTCCAGCTCCCTTTCACAGAGGGGAAACTGAGGCAGGGCAGATCAATGCCCTTTGAGCATTGTGAGCACTGTGGGCTGGCCCTGGCTTTCTCCTTTCTGGTGTACCGCTGGCGTTGCTTGCTCTGGTGCTCACAGGAGCTGTGCTGCCTGCACTGCCCTGCAAAACCCCCAGAACCCCCCGGGGCTTGGGACGGGAGCTGCAGGACAAGCTGCAAGCCCCAAGCAGTCCAGGCCTGCCCCTGGTCCTGCACAGACCTTTTGGTAACTCATGTCAGCGCAGAAAAGCCTTGGGGAAGCAACCAGATTCTGGCCTCTGCTCTGAAGATTGTTGAGAATTGTTGAGAGTCAAACCCTTTCCCTCCCTCCCTCATAGGGAGATGCTGAGGGACAGGCTCCCTCTGAAACGGGGGTATGGGAAGCCAGGGCTCCCACACGGCCCTCAGGGAAAGGCAGAGATCACGCAATCCCCCTGTGAGAGAGGAATACAGTGCACAGCGAGGGGCAAATGCAGCTGAGGGGCTCTGCTGGGACAGCCCTACCAGCCTTCCAAAACTCCGGCTTTTCTTTGGGAAAGAGAGAAACATCCTTTCATTCCTGTCCTAGACTTGACGGCTCAGGACTACATCTTCAGAGTGCAAGATAAAAAGGAAGATAAAGACACGCTGTAAGTGCTGTTGCTGGCCCCACTGGATACCCGCGCTGCGCTCTGGTCTCCCAATGACCACAGCATCCCCCTCCGTCCCCGAGCTGCCGCAGGAACCCCACCGTCTGGGCCACGTCAACCGGCCGGCCGCTCCAGAGTCCCCGGGGAGCAGCTGAGCTGTAGTAACGGAAACAGTAGCTTATGATTTACCTTTGTGAAGTTGTTAGTGTGTGTTAATGGAAGCCCTGGCCTAGCAGGTGGTGGCTGCAAGATCTTAGGGCATCTTGCCCTATGTACCGTACGTCAGGGTCACGTAGAAAAGAGTCTCCAGTAGAAGAAATGGAAGACAAAGGGGAAAGGTTTTCTTTGTTTCTGTACAAAGAGTCTTGCTGGGAATCCATGGCTTCATTCTCATAAATAACAGGTCCTTAGTACATGTCCTTGTAGATCTCCTGCAGAAGCGGGTGCAGAGATGTCTCCGTCTCCGTCTTCTTGATCTTCTGCACCAGCTGGGCGTGCTCCGTCACCAGCTGCCGCAGGTCAGCCATCTTCTGCAGCAGCTTGGGGAAGAGGTACTGGGCATCCGGGTGGTTCGACTGCAGGTGAAATTCCAGCGCACGTAGGATGTTGTCTTGGATCTCTTCCACCTGCTTCACGTTCATCAGGCCAGGACGGTCTGTGGAGAGGAAGCACAGGACCTGTAGCGCTATCGTGTAGCCCTCCAAAGCACAGGCTCCCTCTGGGGAAAGGGACTGGGGGCTGTAACCCACCCACCGTGACCCCAGCCTCGTCAACTAGACAAGGGGAGAAGTGTGCCCTTGGACAACATATCCCACAGCAGCATATGAGAAGAAGATGTCACTTCTACGCTCGCTCTTGCTTCAAGCTTGCTCGGCATCAGCGCCACGGAGAAGCCTTGGCTTCACTTCTTCTCTCATCCCTTTAAGACCCCCTTGGTTGATCTCAGGGCCAGCTGCAGCTCAGCTCCCCCAGCCCACCCCAAACCACCTCTACGTAGGGGACGACTCTTCCTGACACTCCCGCGTGGCCAAAAGCACCCGCTCACCTCCGCACAGGATAATGGCAGCCACGAAGAGAGACAGGTCACTGTCATCCAGCTCCAGCGCGTTGAACTTCACAGCAAACTCAAATTTGGGCTCCATGATCTCACTGAAGGGCTTGCGCAGGCTACGCAGGAACTCGCGGGTCACAAAGCCATTCCCATTGGCCACCAACAACCCATCCTTGTTCATGATAGAGGCCAGCATGGCAAAGATGGCCTCGTGCACCCCGTACTTCAGCAGCGTCACTTGGTCATTCAAGTAGAGGCCCATGAAGCTGGGGATGCTCTTGGCGAACTCGGTGAGCTCCCGCACGGTCTCCACCGTGGTGCACTGGCAGCGGTAGAAGACGTGCACCCCGATCTCCTTGTAGGGGGGAATGCCGTTCACTAGCTGCTTCCACACCAGCCCCTTTTCTGCCTGCCACAAGGTGTCCATGTCATGGATCACAAAAGGCTGCTGGAAAAGGAAGCAAGCAGTTAGGAACCTCCCGCGGGGACTCGAGATACTGGTTCTGCCGAGGACACTGGCCTTTGTCTGCCTGTCCCTTTGCTGTTCTCTCCCCACCCGGGCTGACAGTGCCTGAGCACCCACCCAAAACAGCACAAATCTGCAGACAACGGGAATTTTCCCAGCCAGGGCAGGATGTGTAGAGCCCACCTGGCTGGAGCTGGGAACTGGTGCATGTGGAGATGTGCAGAATCTCCCAGAGAACAGCCCACCCGCCCTCATCCCCTGGGGAGGGAACTTACTGGCGTGCTGCTGGCCTTCCCGGTCAAGATACCTCTCGCCTTCTTTTTGGTCATGTTGAAATTCTTCAGGTAGGCGTTGTAGATGTGCTTGGAGAAAGCTTTCAGGTCGGCCACCTGTGGGTTCTGGCAGCTGATCTCGCTTGCTGTCAGTCCTGCCACCAGCTTCCTTTTCTCCGCCTCTGGCATGCGGCCGAAGCGGATTGCTGGGGAGGGGGAGGCAAAACCAGCAGGTCAGGACACTGGGGTGACCCCAGGAGACATGTGCAGGAGGCAGCAGTCTGCTCTGCCACCGCAGAGGCTGCTGCTTAGCTACACAACACAGTGCTTCTCCAGGGCTGCAGCTTCTCCGGCATCGACACCTTCACGAACCAGCCGTTACTGCTCCCCGTGCCAACACAGCCTCACACAAAGCTCCCATCCCTGCTCCTCTGAGCTCAGACCATCGGATTTGAAAGATGATCCCCCGGCAAGAGGAGACCCACGGCGTAAAGCAAGCTACATGCGGCCTCCCTGTGCGAGCCCTTCCCAGAAGGACAGGCGGCACCCAGCTGGCCCGGCCCGAGGACCGCGGTGACACTCACCGTTATGTGACATGCCCAGCGAGAGGCATTTCTGGAAGCGGCAGTACTGGCACTTGTTCCGGTTCTTCTTCTGAATCTTGCAGCTCCTCTCGCACTTCTCGTACTCCAGCTTCATGCGGATGGTCCGTCGGAAGAATCCCTGCAGGCAGGCGGCACAGAGGGGCACGCAGAGCAGGGGGACAAGGGAGCAGCAGTGTTAGCACCCGTGCTTCGGGCCCAGGCCGGTTTGTTATCCCTGGGAACCTCACGGAGGGTTCCGCCGGGAGGGGAGGAGGAGCCCTGGGTCTCCCCAAGGACACAAGCGGAGTCTGTCTCAAGGAGAGGGCGTGTGGTGGGACAAGGGGGAGGAGGAACCAGTGGGAGAAGGGGCTGCAGAGGAGGAACCAGCCCGGTGCCCGGTGCCGGAGAGCTGAGTGTGTGATACTGCAGGCAGCCAGTAGAGAGGGATGGAGGAACAAACTGCGTGCCGGCCCCAGCCTGTAGGAATGTCTGGCAGGACCTGGGCTGTGAACACAGCATCTGCTCTGGGGTAAACAATTTCAGAGGCACATCCAAGCTGAGGCCAGTGATCCCAGGGGGATAAACACACGGCTCACTGCTGATCTGCTGCGCAGAAAGCATCTTTAAAAGCAAAGACAGGCTTCCCGTGGGGACCGACGGATTTGCCTTACAGAGTAATGCATGACGGGGCAAGATTTGGGCCACAGCATCTCAGCTGCCTCCCCCAGGACAGTACGTGTGTGCCTGCCTGCCGGTACTCTCCACACTCTCTGGACATGTTGCAAATGAGTTTTTTACAATCGCTCAATCCCACATCCCTGTTTTGCCACCAATCTGCTTTTCTGAAGAGATGGCGTGGTCCCTGGGGTGTTGTCTCTGCTTGGCATTGCTGAACCCAGCCCTCCCCAGGGCGTACGTACCTTGCAGCCCTCGCAGGCGTGCACACCGTAGTGAAACCCTGAGGCTTTGTCTCTGCAGACCCTGCACTCCACATTCAGCGCTCCCGAGGCCGTCTCCTCGCAGCCCATCTGTAGTTGGTCCGACAGGGAGGGAGAGGAGCTCTGCGAAAGGTCTGCACATACAAAGGGATACGTCCTTTCCTGTAGCAGCCACAAGACCAGCGTCATGTTTAACTCCTCCCGGCACCAGGCTGCCGAGGGATTTCCAGCACTGTCCCAGCCTGCTGCTGGCAATGCATCTGGGCAGTCAGCCTCGGAGATCAGGCACTGCCTGCAGGCAGATGCCATGCACAGAGCCCAAGTGCCCCCTGCAGCTGAGGCTTCACCTCAGCGCTGATTTCTTCCCTCTGACATTCATGTCTAGGCAATGAAACATAACCAGCAAATGTTATAATCCCTAGGGGTGGCACAGGGCTGCCCTGCTGCAATGTCCAGGGCTCTGGAGGAGCCTCTTCAGCAGCAACAGACCTTCTCCTCCAGCTCCTACAATCAGTTTGCACTGTGGACTTGAAGAATGGCCAGGGAAGCATTCTCAGGCACCCTGGGAGTCCTCTCGCTCTGGGGCACAACGTCACCTGCCTGTCCTCTTAATATCCATCTCCCAGCCTGCTGCCAACAGCTCTGCAGGGACCACAGAGGAAGAAAGAAGCCTCTCCATAGCTTGGCTCTCGATGCATTACTTCACAAAGGGAAGAGATGAAACACAGCCCAACTCCATTCACGGGCAGGTCCTCTGCCCTTGCAGCTGAGCACGCTGCCCAGAGGACATGGATGCCTGGATGCTCCAGGGACAGATGGTCTCCGTGGCTCCACTCACCTGTGTAGCTGCTTGAAGGCAGCGAGCTGTCTGGTCCTCCACTTGGGTCTGAGGCTCCGCCTGCCACCATCACTGCCTTTTCCTCTTCCTCCTCCTCTTCCCTGACCTCAGGTATTTCCTCCTGTAGTTGTTCCATAATTGATCACCCCTCAGTGCCAAGACTGCAATCCCTGTCATAGCTCTGGCATCATCCGCGTCTATCCGAGATGGACCCTACTGGGCTGTTCCTGCTAGCCTGTGGGACAGAGAGGGAAACGCGCCTTGTCAGTTCCGAGTGCCTGCATGGAACATCTCTGCAGCAGGGCTCGTCCTGCTCCGCTCCCTCTCCTTATCCAGGGAGATGAGCAGAACCCAGGGCCTTCTAACGGCTGCTTTGCACTCTGGTATAAACAATCTGTAGGACTCAAGGAAGCAAAAGCTCACTGGAATCGTTTTTAAAGCCCAGCAGACAGAGCCCAGACACCACCCAGGGACCTGGGCTCCCCAGGTTCCAAGTCCCATAGCAGAAACACTGCCCGGACAATGTCCCCCAGGGCCGCTAGCTCCCTGGGATGTCACGGTGGTAGCCAACGCTGGGGTTTGACAGAGCCAACACCACCAGAAAGATTAAGGTAGGGCTGGCTTCACCCTGCATCCCCACCCAGCCAAGGCAGAGCTCGGATCAAGGGCAGCGGCTGATCGGGATGCAGCGGCTCCGTGACGGTGGGCTTGAGATGCTGGGGGAGCAGGGATCAGTGAGCAGCAGGCGGTGGCTGAAAGCCCCTGGCCTGTGAGTGCCATCTGCAAGACTGATGGCTTCCTGCCGGCCCCTGCGCTCACGCTCCTTCCCGTTACAACGTTTGTGTTTATTTTCACTCATCATCTTGTAACTTGCCCTGGCTCCTCTGCCAAGAGCTGCTGGGTTGAACGTGTTGCTGTTGCTCTGTGCAGCTGCCGGGCTGTGCTCGGCCATGGGGTCCAGCAGCGTGATCACGATGGCCACACAATCCAGCTAGTGTCTTAATCCCGGGTTTCCTGTGGGAGGAACCGCCTCGTCCTCCCTCTGCACGCTTCCGCTCCTTGTTTGCCTTAGTCCATCCCGAACAGCCCACAAAAAACCTCAAGTCTTGCAAGAGATGCATTGCCAGAACCACCACCATCACAGAGCCATTCCACCTCCCTCCTACCCATCTCGCCTGTGTGTCCAGCTCACACTGCAACATCCCAACACATTTACCTCCAGATTTTGATTCCTAAACTGACTCATGCTTGAGTAATTAATATCTCAACCCTTGCCTATGTACAGCTGCATCCACTTCCTTAAAGGAGCTAAAGTGGCAAAATATCCATCAGAAAAGCCACTGAAATCCAGCTTCCACCAGGAAAGCCTCAATTTGCAGGCACACGATAAACTGATGCAGGCTTGAAGAGGCTGCCTCAGAGTGAAGCGGGTAACTACTCGCAGGGGACTCACACCAGGACAACCCCCAAGCACTGGGATGGTCTGTGACCCATGCCCAAGCCCACGCCACCACACAGGGCTCGCTGGGAGAGGGCAGCAGTACCCCAGGGTTCATTCTCCCTCCCACAGCAGACCCCCACGACTGGCACTTTGAACTTGAGCCACAGCCAGCTCCTTGGATTTGCTGGAAATTCGTCAGCGCCGAGCAAGGTCAGAGCTCCCTGCGAGCTCAAGCGAGCAGCCGAGGGGGAGAACGCAACTTGCAAGCAGGAGGCTGAACGCAACCACGTCGCAGCGCCAGGACGCAAGTCACCCCACAGAGCCGGCGCTGCACCGGAGCCTGGGTCCCCCGTAGGCGAGGGGGCTTTGCTTTGCCCCTCCACGCTAGGAATTCAGACTGCAGGACAGATGGCTGTGTTCCGAGGAGAGGTATGTTAGTAACAACTACCAAGCACGACTGCCCTGCTCTCCCTCGCAGCAGGAGCAGGCGGAGGGGCGCTCAGACAAGGGCAGAGCGCTCCCTTCCCCTGCCTCCGCAAGAGCACTGAGGGACCATTGAGGGGCTGTGTTATCCTTGGCCTCCTCTCACACATCCTGCACGGCGGGACACGGCACACAAGCTGGAGAACCTATTCATGGGAGATGGAGGGTAACGAGCTCCGTCGTTTTGAAGGCTATATATAAATGCACAAACATCAGGAAAACGCTTCTGCCTGGAACAGCAGTGAGCAGGGGAAGCTTGTGGCAGGAGAAACACGTCTACAGTGGAAAATACATGCAGCAGCAGCCTAATGAGCTTCTTATTAGCTCTCCTTTGCCTCTGGCATCCAGCACAGGACACTTGCTTTAAGCCCAGTGCAGATGGAGCCCTCTGCTTCGCCCCAGATGCCTCATGGCACGTCGCTGTTGGAATAACTAACGTGGGCACATTCCTTCAGCTGCATCCCCGGCACACTGTCCTCCATCCGCCGGCTTTGCTCAGGGCCGTGCACTCCCAGCATGGCAGCGAGTTTGTGAGAAGCAGCTTGCTCCCAAAAACCCACCAAAGCAACCCCAAAACTGTGCTTGGAGTTGGTCTGGCTAGAGACAGGCATGCAGCCCTGAGGAGAGGGAAAGCAGAGGGCAAGATGGGCACAGGCAACAACGCCGGGCTCCAGCTAAGTCTCCCCATGTGCACACAGGCATTACGGGAAGGATAAGGATTCGGATCCCACCCTTTAAGAATGGCTGGAGACACAGAGAGAAAAAAGCTTTTACCAGAAGGCTCTGCATGTATTGTTTTCATCTCTCCTCGCAGGCCAAGAGTACAGGGGCCTGGGCAGAGGGAAGCTGCGAGAGCTATTTGCACACCTGCCTTTCCCTCAGCCATTCCCATTTTCTAAACAGAGATAGAGGGAGAGGAAGGGGAAAAAGGAATTGATTTCACACCGGAGGCTGCAACTCTCGCCTTCAGGCAAAGCAGCCACCGCCTGGATGACAGGGATGTGCCCGGAGCCTGCACATCCCGACATGGAGTGAGGTGGCTTGGCAGGGCCCCTGGAGAGACGCAGACCCCCAGCCCCTCTGCTCTGGGCCGGGGGCAGCGGCATGGCAGCATGCAGAGACTGGAGATTTGCCAAGGTTTCACACATGCTCCTCCACTTCCCTATGAGCCCCACAGTTCAGAGTGGGGTATCCTGGGAAGCCGAAGCGCCCCAGAGGTTTGTCCGAACTCTGTCCCTCTGAGCGCGAGGAGGGACCTGCCCTGCCAGCACGGCCACGAGCAGATTTGCCCCCATCCTGCATCTCTGTGGGACAGCACTGGGGATGGCTGTGTGGGTGGCAGAGGATGGCCAAAGGCCCATCTCAACCCCAGGACCCCTCCATCCGTTTGGTGTCTCCATATCCAACTGCTGAGTGGGCAAAGCCAGAGGAGGGATAACCTCACCTCCTCCCCTTGGCTCAAAAGCCACCACCGGAGCACTGCACATGAGCTTTGAGTTTCAGGGACGGGCAGATTTCTGCCCAGTGTAGCCAGCCACCCTCTTTTTCCTTCTGGCAGCTGTCATGGGGCAGCGATGGAAAAAGAGGATGGAAACATGGACAGGGACCGCAAGTTCCTTCTTGGAGAATCCAGCAAAGCTGTTTCCCTTCCTCTTCCTACAGGATGGGAAGAAGCAAGAGGGCAAGCATCTCGTGACTTGCCCTGCCCGCGTCTCAATCCCCGTTCCAAGCAGCTCCAGTAACGCTGGCTGAGACAGCAGCCTCCCTCCTGGGAGCCTGCAGCCCGCAGAGGATGGGTTTGTTTGCTGGCTCTGGGTTTGGGCGGGTGCCTGCTGGCTGCCCCGTCCCATGCTGCAAACAGCGTGGGCAACAGGTTTATCTTTACTAGAAGCAGGAGCTGGCATCTGTGCCAAGCCAAACCATACGACAGGAATGTGGGGAGACACATGGCACAGCGAGAGGAGTTAGAAAACAGGAATAAAAGTTAAAAGGAGACAAATCTTCAGTGTGGATCCCTCTGAGAAAGCAGTACTTCTCCAGAGCCGACCAAGATCCAGGCCTCCAGTTCACCAACCTGTGGCTTGTACCCTTTTGGCCGTCAGCTCCTCACCGCGGATGAGCCTGTAGACCTTGGAGCCAAGTTCAGAGAAGCAGAAGCTGACAAACTGCCAAGGAAGTGCCTGCTTCCCCACGGTCCGTGAGCAGGAGCAGCGGTGGGGTGATGCAACGGAGAAGCCCAGTTTCTCACCAGCGTTCCGAGTCCCGCACGCAGAGCGAAGCATCGCAAGAAGGGGACGTGCATTTCCACACAGATGCCCAGGCGCTGGCAGCCAGACAGCCACAAAATAAGAGCAAGGAAGTGCTTGTAATTAGAAGGACCTCATCTTTAAACCAGGTGTCTTTTCAGTGGTGGTGAGCTCAAACAAGAAGTAATTTCGGTGTGCTCACGAGGGTGGAGGGAGGATGTCTGCCCCATTCCCCTCCAGGGGTGCATACACGTGGTTTTGATATATTTAAACATATGGGACTGACCAAGTCCTCATTGCAGTCTGAAGTGTCATCACACGAGATCCTTCCGTGGAAGATGGGAGTTTCCAGGCAAAGCAAAGTGCCAAAAAAAAAAAAAAGGTCCAAACCTCCCAAGGGCCAAGACACAGAGTTGATCTGCTCAAAGCAGTCATCAGGAGTTGCAAAAGGAAACCAGTTTACTGTGGGAGCACTTCTGGTTTGCGTTTTTATTCCTCTGGACAAAAGTATGAACCAAATTCACAGTCAACAGGGGTGTGAATCCTTTTGGATGGGGCAAATCGAGAACTCAGCCCTCTGTACGGCAGCGCATTCTGTGATGTGCGGCACACATTGAATCCACAAAGGGAACTGAATCCATAAAAAACCCAGCCATTGCTGCTGTTGGCCATCAATTGCAGACGTCCCTTGGGTTGTGTCACTGCTTCCGATATCTGCTGATCCAGTACCAGTTTCTGTTCCTCCTCCTACACGTCAGCTACTCCTAATAAAAGCCGACTGAGAGCGACACAGATGCTGCAATACAGGAAAGGTAACTAAGTGCACAAAACAAGAGAGACAAACATTGAAAACATGTTTGTTTTTGTTCCTGAAAGATCAACATACCTCCTCATTAGCTAATGAGGTATCAGCAAGCTACCTAAGTGCTTCCTCCCTTACTAAAAGTCTTGGCCACGGGGCAGGCTACACACAGAAATAAACTACTAGAGCTTGCAAGGAAGAGCCCTTCCACACAGCCCTGGCCAGCACTGACACTCAGGGCCAGATTCTCCCCTGGAAGCATCTGCTCAGACACCGTGCCATGCCGCAGTCCAGGCCTGTGATCTTCTCTCCAGCGCTGCTCCGGGCAGGCGATCTGCGTTTCACCAAGCACAGCCCAGCCGACAAAGCAGCGGGGTGCTGCCAGAGCTGCTATTGCCCTGCTGCTGATTGCTCAGGAACATGTGACAGAGGTGCAGGAGATTCCCTCGCTCGCCCTGAGCGGCCAGGCTTGCCAAAATGAATCACGTATCTACCGCGTGTTTTAACTCACCGACTTCCAGACACCGAGGGAAAAAAAAAAAAAAAAGTTAAAAAGGTTACAAAACTCGACGGATTCTTCTCGTTTCGTACCGCAACGCTGCCCCCAAAACCATGGTATTTGCTCCAAAAGGAACTTCCTGTGTTCTTGCCTGGGCTGGGTTTCTTCAGAGAGCAAGAGGTGTTGCAGGAACAGAAGCAAACCAGACTTTGGGCAATGAACTCACAGCCACGTGCAAAAGGGGGGGCTGCCAGGCTGCTCTTCTCTTTCCGTTCATCCTCCAGGAGCTGCAGATGTCCCTGGCACCGGCAGCTCCGCACACACATCGGATGTGCTCCAAAATGTCGAGAGGGCAGACATTGGGAGAAGGTTAATGCTTCCCCAGGATCATCCCCACACACTTTTCCAGCGGAGGGACTCCCTGTCCTTCTCAGCCTCTGATGAGCCGTGCTCCGTGGTGCCTTGGGGTGAAGGGTACCCGCAGGGCGGGCAGTGACGAGCTGAGCAGTTCTTAGCTCTGATCTGAAGTCCTGCTCCGTGACCTTCGGCAAATCCCGCCAACCCCCACACCTCCATTTCCTTCATCATCATAAAAACCCCAAACAAAAAACAACACCTCCACAAAAACCAAACCCAGGGCTTTTACGGCGCTTCCTTCCTGAGCCTTTCCTCGCTGCGCTAGCTCACGGAGACGGCATGTTTTGGGAGCGCAGAGGAATACATCAGTGCCAAGCGTCATTGTTTATTCCCGTACTGTGGATTTTGACACCTGTTCGTAGTCACGCTCACAAGTCTGGCCTCCCCGGCCCCAGGTCAGCACACCACACTGCTCATGACCATTTTCTCCTGCTCTACATTCCTGTAGGAAGCGTTTCTAGGATTACTTTCAGCAGATAAGCTGGCACATCTCAACCTGGCAGTTGCTGACCGATATTTGTGTTTTGCTGTCGACTCAGGACAGCCCAGAGCACCCAGGGGCAAGACAGACACGTGGGTCTGACCCACTGGAACTCGGAGCACAGCCAGGAAACAAGCAGGTACCGGAGTGGAAACAGCACAGACGTGTTGCTATTTGAGAAGATCATTAAGCCTGGTAAGGAGAGAGGCTCATCCTCGCCGCACCCCAGGGCACAGCAGAGGGGGGCACTGAAGCCCTGGCAATGCTGCAAACCTGGCATGCTCGCTGCTGGGAGAGGGGCCCAGAGCAGCTTGCACAAGGCTGCAGAGATGGTGAAGTGTCTGCAGGGGACTCTGACCCCATGGCCTTGCTCCCATCTCCTGGAGGGACCCACCGCCCAGCCCAGCATCTCCTACTTACGCTCCTCCAGCAGCCTCTGCTGCCGCTCCGCAAGCGCCGGCTTTCACATCCCTGCTTCTTCTCTGGAAGTGCCAGAGAAGCCGCCTGGGATATATTCCCCTTTCCTTTACCATCCCAAAGGCGAGAGGCTTGGCGGCTCAGAGAACCCACTGAACCACTGTAAACTGATGCTTTTTGAAATTCCTGAAGCCTCTTGCGCTTTACTCCAGGTCACTCGGCTTGCTTGCGGACCCCTTGTCCTCCCAGACCTGAGCAGGACATGTGGAAGGATCTGGTTTCGAGAACATCAGTAATTATAGAACAGGGCTGACAGGGAGGAGCTCAAGGGAACATCAACAACAATTCCCAGTGGGCAGAGGGTGTTACAGACTCAGAGCAGCATTTAACTGGAAAACCAGGAAAGCGGCAAGTGGAACAAGGTGTCACTGCAAACGGCAGCGCCGCTGGCAGGGAGCGAGGCTGTCATTTGGCAGCGCTGCGCACCCCAGGACCTGTCTTTGTTTTCCCCAAAGCCTCAGTGTCACTGCGACACGAGGAAGTGTCACCCCTGCTTTGGATGGGGCAGTCAGCTCCCCAGCAAAGCAGTGAGGGGGAGGAAAGTAGCAGCAGGCCAATGCATCACTCTGGATCATACACACGTGCATGCAGCCAAATACCCAGTAGACCAGTAAGTTTTATTGCTAGGCTGCCAGTGCTCCCAGTTCCAGCAATAATGCCCAAAAAACCAGCAGCAAGCCTGCTCTTCACAGCAACAGAGATTTGAGATCTCACAGGCTAACCAGGAAAACAAAACAGAAAAAAAAATCCAGCAGCCTGCACGTTTTGCTATGCTTACACTTGGTCTCTCAGAAAAGTGTAGACATTAACAAAATACCTTGGGCACCAGCCACGCCGCTGCGATCCCAGGACGCAGCTGGCAGCGGGCGATTATGCCCGGGCACAAGCTCCGATGATTCAGCAGGGCCTGGGAACGTACGCACTGAAACGGTCAGAGCATCTCCAGCCACGGAGCAGGAAAAACAAGGGAGCACCGAGTCTGCATCTGTCTCCACATGGAAAACTCCAGAGAGCATTAGGATAGCTTTGTTCACAAACCAGTTCAACGCCCTCTCAGGGAACTGGAGGAGAAAGAGGTTTCCTCACTGGTTTTGGCCACATTCACACAGCAGGAGCCGAGTGGAGGAACAGAGTTTTCCCTGCGTTTTCAGCAGCGATAAGCGCAGCAATCACACCAGCGCGATCGTGCCAAGACTCCTCCGCCAACCCGAGGATCACAGTGTGTGCTCTACCCTTTGGATTTCCGCCCCAGCCCCTGGAAAACAAAACACTTGAGGAAAGCGTTAGCACCTTTCGTAACATCCTCATGTCTTTGGCACCGACTTGGGGGCACGGCGAGCGCAGCAGCGGTACACAGCGAGCCAATGAGTACCACGTCCCGGCACAGCCAGCTGCCGGGAGCTCAGCATCTAGAGCTGCATTAAAAAACAGTCTGTAAAACGTCAGGTAGGAGAGAGATTCAGGCTCAGGTTCCCATCACCAAGGTGACTACAGCAAACCTTGGGTATTTCGAAGCCATCTCACCCATCCTCTCTTCAGTTTGACAAAGCCACTGACATATTCCTTAGGCAGTAGTACGGTTCATCAGAAAGCTTGTCTTACCAGACCATCAGGGAAATGCTTCCCTATCAGCTCATCTGCCCTTTTAAAGCACCTGAACCGCCTCTCCATCCCACATCACTATTCTGGGGTTGAACGTGCACGTTCTGGTGTTTGCTATTCCAACTTCCAATTCCCAGACCAGAGCAAACCAGAAAACGCATCAAGAGGGCAACAATTCTGGTTAGCACGGACATTATCTGGCCGTTGCTATCACCAGCCTCAGCAACGTGCTCTGGCTTGACCCAGCACCACAAGAAGTGTTCACGTTTCTGGCTTGTGCTTTCATCCTGCCACCTCCTCCCCGGGCAGAATTCCCCTGCAAACCGCAGCCCCCGCACACCCCACGCTTGCAAGTAGAACCTGTCCACGCGGACCCCCAGGGAAGCATCCTGACACACACCCCTACGTCGGAGCCCTCTGCAAAGCCCGTTTGAAAGACCTGATCCAACTGACCTCAGACGCTCACAAGCTCTAGAAGGACACAGACATTTTCCAGACGCTGTGACCACAACCATGAATATTAGAGGAACTCATCCTGAAACTAAGATACAGCTTGAGTCAGGTCTTCTCTGAACCCTTCTTGCAACCAAGCAGAGCTCCAGTGAACGTCATCCCAAAACACTTATTTTGGGGAAGATGCATTTCACAATCTCCTTGACCAAAAGGCTTCATAGCGACATTAATTGTTCCACTCTAAGCCCTGCTATGGGCAAGGAATATCCTAGGCATTCTGCCAAAGCAAGCCTATCTCAGAGTATAAAATTAAAAAAATTATATAGTTCTACAGAACACTCTTGTTTGTGCTCACAACGGCAACACTTCTGCTTGTCTAGACTTTCCCTGAGCCTCCAAAACTACTGCAGCAGTACAACTCTGAATAGTGACGCTTCTGGAAAAGCAGAGACTGCTCCACGGCGCCTGATGAGAAAGCAGCTACACAGCCTGACAAATCCATGGGTATCAGCAAGGGCAGTTGGTGCTGCTGTACAGCAAGGGAGCTGGTAGGAATCACAAACAACGTCTCTAACATGTCACAGTCGGGGCAAGCCAGGCTGGGTCTGGCAGCAAATACCCTCCCAGCCACAGAATCATGGAATGGTTTGGGCTGGAAGGGACCTTAAAGACCATCCAGTTCCAACCCCCCTGCCAAGGGCAGGGACACCTTCCACTAGACTAGGTTGCTCCAAGCCTCATCCAGCCTGGCCTTGGGCACTTCCAGGGATGGGGCATCCACAGCTTCTCTGGGCAACCTGTCCCAGTGCCTCCCCACCCTCTGCGGGAAGAATTCCTTCCTGATATCTAATCTAAACCTCCCCACTTCCAGTTTAAACCCATTTCCCCTTGTCCTGTCACTCCCTGCCCTGGGAAAAAGTCCCCCCCCCAGCTTCCTTGTAGCCCCTTCAGGTACTGGAAGGGGCTATAAGGTCTCCCTGGAGCCTTCCCTTCTCCAGGCTGAACCCCCCAACTCTCCCAGCCTGTCCCCATGGCAGAGGGGCTCCAGCCCTCGGAGCATCTCCGTGGCCTCCTCTGGACTCGCTCCAACCGGGCTATATCCTTCTGATGTTGAGGGCTCCACAGCTGGACGCAGCACTCCAGGTGGGGTCTCCCCAGAGCAGAGTAGAGGGGGAGAATCCCCTCCCTCCTTTATGCAGGGCCATAAGCACTGCAACATCATCTCACTCAATTAAACCATCATTTGCATGTCAGGTCCCGCTGCCTAAAGGAGCCCAAGAGTCTCTCGTCGTGCTGATTCCTCAGACTAAGAACATTTGCAGATCTCCACAATTCAATAGCCACAGACAAAATATTCCCCGAAAGGCAACAAGACGTACTGTACAAAAATACGTGTTTGTCAACAGGCTGAAGAGACGGAAACCATTACCATCAGTAAGCAATTCTGTACAACAATGCTCTCTGGTCAGCAAAGCCTCATGTGGCTCATTACGAAATCCTCCCCACACGCTGCAAACATCCTTGGAAGTCCGTGTCTCGAATGTCACAGTCAGTACAACAGTTGCACAAGCTTGACAGAGAAAACCACTTCTCTGTCCAGCTGAACACCTTAGACGCGTGTTGCAGCAAAAATAAATCCACCCTCCGCGTGCAAACAGCCGCAGCACAGTCAGAAGCTACGTGCAGCGTCTGGGTGCAGGGTGACTGCAGCGAAGACTTTCCGGCCTCGCTTCAGAGGTCTGCGAGCAGGACAACGTCTGCCCGAGCCCGTGCTGACCACCCTCCTCAAAACCCCTCTTCCAGCTCTGCTGGAACCCGCTCAGCTTTGTCCACGTAAGGCAGTTACAGAGCGGTCGATGGCATCGGTGCTGCTCCAGATTGCGCGTCTGGATCGTGAGGTGACTGGTTACCCAAGCACGGTCCTTGATCTCATGTGCCCTCCCCAGTCTACGAGAGCCAATTTCAGTCCTAAAAATCAGTGAAATGATCAAGTATTAAGTTGCTGTCCTCTGACGGTAACAGTCGGCTCAGAAGAACAGGATTAGACCACGATACTCAGAGCATACTCCCAAGTGCAATCCATTACGTTTGTATTCAGAAACTGAACAAAGATAAGGCATAGAGTTCAAATTTAACAAGAAATTTAAGAAAGTTTAAGGCTGTGGACAGAAGCGAAACGTGCTGAAAGCAAGCCACGCTTCCCAGGCTCTTCCCTGTCCCGAGCTTTTAAAACCATAGGTAGCGTAAGTGCTTTGGTAGGTCGCCCGCGTGCGGAAGGGAAGGGTTACCTCTCCGGAGCAGCTCCTCGCGTCTGCCTGTCGCTGAAAGCCACCGTTCAGTTCGCATGTCAGCACCAAGAGCTGGAAACCGAAGCAATCTGCAAGAGAGCACAACACGAATGTCCACGGCTGCGCTGGAGGCCAGATATTTATGCTGCTGGGAGAACTGGGCCGGATCCAGCGACAGCTCTGAAATTTAAACACATACTCCCTCTACCGCACGCTGAAACCATAGGCTGGGGGTGACTCCCCTCACGCCGCGGGGAAGCAGCCGCCGCGTGTGACCGCGGCCGTCTCCCCTGGGCTCCAGCAGCTTCTGCAGCCTGGGAGGTAGAGCAAAACCCCCTCAGGGTGTCCCAAGAGCTGGCCCTGACCCCTCACCACGCTGTTCGCATCAGGATGTCACCGTTGCCTTACGTCACCCACAGCCAGCGGCCGATGACCCCGAGCTGCTACCACGATGCATGAAGTTGATGCTAGAAAAAGGTCTATGGTGGCCCTACGGCGGCTTGTTTACTCAGCTTGCTTAATCCACCTTGAAGAGGCTGCCAGAAAGTTACTGCAACGTTATGAACTTCCCTCTGGGGAGGTGGAAACTGAAGGATTCAACAGTTCATTCACTCTTCTCGTTCTGATAACTCTGCACATAGCCTTGTACGAATTTCAGGCTCAGGAGAGCAGAAAGAGACCAGCACTGGGTAAAAAAATGGCTTATGAGGCTTTGAACTAGAGGACTTAGAGAAACTGTTCTATTTTTAGACACAGTTATGCAGACTAACTGGACTAACACATTAAAAAGAGATGTTGTGAACATGATGCTACTTGAACCCATGTACCCTCCCTGACATTACCCAGGCTTAGCTGCTCCTCCCACCCCGATGGAAAAGCCCCGTTTCGTATTGCTGCTTCCAACACGGGGCGACTTGCAAGGCAGCCGAGCGTCGGCAGTGAACCTGGACTCGCCAGCCCCCGGCTGAGGGAGGCAGCTCGGCCGGCAGCCGGCAAGCTTAGGGTAGAGAATGAATCCCACCCAGTGCCGCACGCCCTCCTGCACCTCCCAGCTCTGACACGGCACCGGGAGCTGCAGCTGCTCAGAAGAGGATGAAAAAAGAAAGCCAATCCCCTGCCCCAAAAGCCGATGCTCCTGTCACACCAGCATGAGTGTGGAGGGTGTTTCCTACGCCGCCGAGCAGCCTGGGTACGTCCAGGGGAAGGCATGAGTGTGAAATGCAAAAAAGCCAACCCCGGTCCCTTGCACCGGAGCATCATTCGCATCAGGATTGTTCTCTCCTGCAGTCAGTGATGCAAAAATCACAGCTCCCCTTGAAGAAAGCGATCGCCCTCGCTCTACAGGCCGGGCGGGAAGGAGTAGGGTAGACAGGCCTGCCCAAAAGTCACCCGGTGAGGGAAGGAGAGCAGCTCCAGTGCCCAGCCCTCTGCTTTAGCGGGGGCCAGAAAACCTCACACAGTAACTCCACGTTCGCGGCAGGACATTGAAGCTACAGCAGGTTTCTACCCCCTCCCTCCCCAAACAGAAGGCAGCTTCTCTAACACCCCAGACAAAGTTTTCCTTTAACCTTTCTGGTGAGTAACACCAATAAAGTCATTACAACCACACTGGCACCGGGAGCGGGCTCCCTTCACCTCCACCAGCAATCAAGCCAGTAACGCTGTCACTGTCAAGGAGGGCGTGAATCACACACTGCGAGCGCACAAACGACACCCTGAGCACTCTGCCGTCGCAGATCAGAGCTGTTTGCTGCTGCCAGAGAGCTGAGAAGTGAAACTAAATGCCCGGCTCACCTCGTCCTGCTCAGGGCTAAATGCCAGGGCACGGCCCATCACCATCACACGCACGGCAATACCTGCGCCGGCTCAGCAGGGCAGAGGGAAC
This sequence comes from Eurypyga helias, assembly GCF_000690775.1. Taxonomy (NCBI): domain Eukaryota; kingdom Metazoa; phylum Chordata; class Aves; order Eurypygiformes; family Eurypygidae; genus Eurypyga; species Eurypyga helias. The sequence continues at coordinate 2,075 of NW_010225597.1, read as the reverse complement.
CTGCCAGCACATCCCGCCCGATGGCTTCCTCTCCTATCCCCGGCTGACACATGCTAAGTCACGGAGAAAACTCCCACCTCAGCACAGCCTGGAGCGTGTTTGTACCGGAAGGGGAAAGGGATTCTCCACTGTTGGCAGCAAGAGTTTGCCCAGAGAGACGGCAGGAGGAGGGCCAAGCAGAGCAGAACCGGGACACAGACTGCTGCAACCCACAGGTCACCACTTCAAAAGAACACTGCTGCCCGCCTTGGGACTCCGATTTAGCACTGGGCCACTGCTGATCCTGTTCCCATGCTCACATCCCTCTGCATTGCCATGACAGACATCACCTGGACCCTACGGCACATCCAAAGCCTACTGCCTCTCTGCCCACCGCTCACAGGGCTTTCCCAACGCGGGGGGGCTCAACAGAGCGATTCGTCCCCACAGGCACCATCGTCACTCATGTGCGAGAGGCCTCCCGGCGCAGCTGTCCAAGGGGAAGGTGGCCAAGGCTGAGCTAAGTCACACCGGGACGCTGTTTGAAGCCATGCGGATACAATACAGCCGATGACAGACAGAGGCGTTGGGAAGAGCGCAGATGGGATTGTCACAGAGGGTGTGTGTTCTCCCCGCTCCACTGCCAAGCTGCATCTTCAGCCGCCTTCCTCTCTGTGCCTTCACGTTCCATCCAGGCACACTAAACCACACCTACCTCGTAAATAGGTTTGAAACCTTAATTCACCGGTTTCTGCGCACAGGCTGGAGGCTCAGCGACCGTCATCACCCAGGGCTGTTAGACAGCTGAGGTGGAGTCAGCGCACACCGACTTCTGGAAGTGTAGCAAGGCCAGGAGGCCTTCTGCCCACACAAAAAAAGAGGGAGCTCAAAGCTCATATGGGGAGGAAGAGTTCAGTGTAACAGCAGGATCCCAGCTGCTCAGAACAAGGGAGCTCGGAGCCAGCCAACGAGGAAGGAAAAACGCAACAGGTTGGTAGAACAAAACAAAAGAGGAAAGCAGGAGGGGAAAGAAAATTAAGTCTCTTGCTTCAAGGTCCTGCCGCCTACTTCTGCAGGCTCCTTCACCTTTCACCTACAAGCGCTTTTCAAGCTACCTGAGAGTTACGCTCAGCCCATCCAGCACGCAGGTACCACCTCCCCGCATTCGGCTGCAAGCGCTGGCAGCACGGGACAAGCGACCTCGCGCCTTACAACCGCTGTTTAATAAAGGTGGCAGCACCCCAACTTTATAGCTGGAAAACACAGCAGAGAAAGTAAACACAGTTTATCTAGGATCTCAGGGAAAGCAGGAGCATGACTGGGAGCAGAAGGTGGTGATACGAGGGACAGGGAAAGGGCTCTCGGATCCCTTCTCCCATGGAACCCCCCACCTGATGCACCACTGAAGGACCATCCTGACCCTCTTCCTTCTCCTCCTGCCACCCCCAGCCCCCAGCTGCACCCTAAAATCACACAGCAGCACCCTAAAATCACACAGCAGCATACCTCACGAGCATCCCGGGCCAATTCCTCCTTTGCCACCCCATGCCTTGGAGAGAAGTGAGGGAGACTGTGTCCCCTGTGCCCCTTTCCTCCAGCCTCCAGCACCCTAAAATCACACAGCAGCATACCTCACGAGCATCCCGGGCCAATTCCTCCTTTGCCACCCCATGCCTTGGAGAGAAGTGAGGGAGACTGTGTCCCCTGTGCCCCTTTCCTCCAGCCTCCCCTGTTTCATAGAATCATGGAATCATGGTTTGGGTTGGGTTGGAAGGGACCTTAAAGATCATCCAGTTCCAACGCCCCTGCCATGGGCAGGGACACCTTCCACTAGACCAGGTTGCTCCAAGCCTCATCCAGCCTGGCCTTAGACACACCCAGGGTTTTTTGCCAGGGCCCCCTTCCACTAGCCCAGGTTGCTCCAAGCCTCATCCAGCCTGGCCTTGGACACTCCCAGGGATGGGGCATCCACAACACGGGCCATGTCCCATCCTCCACTTTCAGCGAAGAGCCTGGACCCCAACGTCACTGCAGTGTCCCTGCCCTCCCGGCCCCCTCCACTCCCACCCACGCGACACCAGCCCTCCCTGTCCCCT
>NW_010225596.1:38414-53038 GCF_000690775.1 Eurypyga helias | reverse complement strand
TTTATTTTATTTTATTTTTTAATAGAATAGTTGTTTCAGGCCTTTCCAAACATCTTGATAAACTGTTGACTGACCAGAGAAACCCTCAGAGGCTGGAAGTTCTCCTTCGACTCAAGGAGTTAGGAAAACAGCGAAAACTTCTGCGAAAAGCATCAGTTCAGTGAACTGAGCAGAACTCATCAAGTCACAAGATAGTGTTGGTTGGAATGATCTTCTGGATGTCATACGGTCCAAGCCCCTGCTAAAGAGCAAGGCCAAGTCTGAGCAGGCTCCTGGGGGCCTCATTTTGTGAAATAGATGTCAGTTATGGAAAAAAAAAAACAGTAGGGTTCATTAATGTCTTATAACTTACCCATGGAGACTTCATGTCTTCAGCTGGCTTATCTTCACATCTCCTCAACAACTTTGGGATAGGGGGAGGACGTCCAAGCAAATGCTCCAGCCAGAAAACATGGTACAACTTGTGGGTTGGCAGCAGCAGAAATGTTTTTTTGGGTTCTCTGTGCAAGAACACATCAGCCTGGATTGCAAGAGAGCTTTAAGAGCAGGAACCATAGAATCATAGAATGGTTTGGCTTGGAAGGGTCCTTAAAGATCACCTAGTTCCAACCCCCCTGCCATGGGCAGGGACACCTTCCACTAGACCAGGTTGCTCCAAGCCTCATCCAGCCTCATCCAGCCTCATCCATCCTACAATGGATGGTAATGATTCCCATGTGAGATAACATCAAAATGACCTAGAATGCAGTATATCATAGATGCTCGGTTCCCAGAAAGTCAAGGGACTTACTGAATGTGGCAATAACATGTGATAGCCAGTCCAGAAGTAAAAGTACAGGGACTGGAGATGTGTTTCTTTACAGCATGTGAGTCTTCCTAATCTAATGGAATATCCTCACCTTTTAATTTTAATGGTGTTCTTTAGACGACTATGTGAATATTAATTCAGATTACTCAAAAGCAGTCCAGGGGTTTGGAGTTGGCACGTGACTCCTGATGCTACCACAGTGCACAACCCCTGATAGATTTAAGTGAGCTGGCAAAAAAGTAGGGGAGAGGGGGGAAAAATCTTTTTCTGCTCCTTATGAGCCAAACCATCATCACAAGCCCAAGGTCTCATGTCCCTGAAATTCTCCAGATTTGCATTATTTTCAAGAAGTCACTTTTCAGCTGAACTCTTCTATGCATTTGGGAAAAAAAAAAAGAGATATTTAAGATTGCTTCCCTTAGGTTCTTGCATTTCTATCTGACCCTGTTTTGATGTAAGATTATTTTATTTTAAAAGGAAAGGTCAGCCACATGCTTCAGTAACACGTCTCCTGTGGTACATCGGGCCTTTAATGGGTGTTGCTACTGTATTTGTTTCAGTAATTTCTCATCTGGATCCATGTGCAGAACCCTTTGCATAAACCTAACAGACTTACCATTTTGTATGAAAGTCTGGTTTGTAAGCACTAAGACTGCAAGGAAACATGTTTGGGCTGATTTGTCTGCTTTTATGGTGCACTGAGTGTGACTTTCTCTGTTTTCTTTTCTTTTTATGTCCCTACCTGCACAGATGCAATGTGATTTTCACAACATGATTGTAAATATATAATTTCCTAGCTTGGTTACAGTTACAATAGCTTGCTTGAAGCAAGGTGACAGAGAATCAGTCCCTGGAATATTTTATTCTGCACATAAGGCGCAATTCAGGGAGAGGAGAAATATTATTGATCTTCCATCAGGTAATTTTCTTCTTTCAAGTACCTGCATTGGACTCTTAACAGCGCTTCTTAAGCTGATTCCATTTTCCCCCTAGAGAACAAATTTGCTATCAGCAGCAGAGGTTTCCGATAACGGGACTTACAGTTTTCACATTTGAATAGGCTGGAACAATTGGATATTTCCATTGTCCCTCACTGTCAACAGAGAGTTGCTATATCTGAGTTCATTATATGCTTGGTCCATTGCCTTCTGCCAGCAGAAAATATGGTTTTGCCTTACCTGAAACAAACCTCAGAGCCTGTTGATATATAATGAACTTCCACAGATCTTTTATTCTGTTTGTTTGTCCTTCTATTATATATTTCTACCTCATTATTATTAGGGAAGTATCTCTTTGAAGTTTAATTTTTTGGACCATCGGTGGTGCATTTTAATTGTTGTTCTCCCTCCAGAGTTACATGTCCTTCTGGCCACAGCCTAAGATCTTTTATCATGGACCATGGATGGTGATTTGCACAATTCCTGTAATAGCATGCCTTTTGGGTGCTAGTGCAAAATTTATTGTCCCACAAAATAGGGTCTTCATTCACATGGCCGCTCTTGCAGGTGTTTTATTGGCCAATAAAATGCCTTGTGTTTTTGTAATCTAACTGCTAGGCTGCTTTATGATCTGATGTCAGCTGGAGGGTGGTGGGGAAGAGCGACTTGTGGTACATTGGGAATTACGCATTATTGTCACCTGAGAGTCTGAAGGATCTTTAACTTGATGAAATGTGCGGCTGATGAGAAGAGAAGCCTCACCAGTAAAATTTCTTTTAAGATTCTGTCTCCTTTTTGAAATTTAATCATTCCTAAAAAGAGACAGAGACATCTTTCTGCCTGCTAAATTAAAGTGTTGCTAGAAATGTGATGAAGAGTAGAGTGAAGCATAAGTTGAATGGAAAAGACAATTAAGGAGATAGGAAGAAAAGTATTTAGAGATCAAGAACTTGATATTTTGAGTGCATTGCACTCTGTGCAGGATAAATATATTAATTTCCCTTGCACTTCACAGCTTGCCCTCGTGTTCAGAAAGTTGCAGAGATGTCAGGTTTAAAGAGGCATATGAAGTATATGGGATAGAGCAATAGGTGGTAAGTAGGCTGCTGAGATCCATTTCTCTTCCCAGCACAATTCCTTTTAGTCATCTCTGTGCTTTTTGAAAACAAAGTGTAATGTGAAAATAAATAAGTCCATAACAAAAAAAATCCCGGTCTCAAGAAAACGTATTTTAAAGCTGTTTTCTGCCATATATTATTTTCACTTTTTTCTTTTTTTGTTGCTCAAAAAAATCAGAAAAAATAGATCTTGGCACAAGTGCCTCAAGGGAGTGTGTTCAGAAAGCGCCAGTGCTGTTACCAACGTCAACTTTTACGCTTCACTTTGTACTTTAAAATGTCTCTTCCCTCCAGCTGGCTTCGTTGTCTGCGTACCACTGTACTCCCAAATCCCTTCTAGGGATCTAGAAATAGGAGGAGGAGGGAGGGAGAAAGCAAGACCAAGTTGTGCAGCATTTAACACCTCTGGTTTTGCTCTTGCTGGGGAGATAATGGAGCTGGTAACCAAGGTGAAACATGCCCAGTACCACCAGAAATGCTACCAGTTAAAGCAGAGGTCCCAAACCTATCGTTCGTAAAGCAGCCTCGTCATATTCAGCAGCAGAAGAAGTGACTACCTTTGAAAGGAGCTGGGAAGGTAAACGTTTTTCTGTCTGGAGCAGCACAAGTTTGCAGCTTCTCAGTCTGGTCCCAGTGTCATTGTACCAGAGAGGCTGAGCGCTACACTTCTGGCTCAGGATGTGGTAGGGGATGTAAAAGTGGGATGAATCTTACGTGGTGAGAAGGTGGTTTGGGTATCCCACATCAGAGATGTGATCAGAGGATCAGGGTGAGACATCCTGGTCTTTGCTGTAGTTGTGTAGGTGAAGGGTATGAATGGTCATGTTTTATAAGCTCATGGAGATGTAATGGGACAGGAGATCATATCCTACCTCAGGTGATGTGGTTGGGATCAAGTTTTGGGACTACATGGATTTGTAATGTGACCTAAGAGTTTAGAGAGGTGGATATAGAGAAGCAGCATAGTGGTGGCTGTTGGTGTGAAGTTGTTTTTTTGCTTTAGGAATTAGGCAATTGGGTTTTGGTGAAGTAGGTATTTTAGGGATGTGGAAATGGTACAGACAGAAAACCTAGTTCCTTCTCTGTAGGAGATAGCAGTGGCGACTGAGACCAGAAGGACAACATATGTGAAAGTGGGGCAGGTGTTACAGGGGAACATATTTGGGAACATGAGCATGATTGAGCAGATAGAAAAAAACATATTAAGATCATGATGTGGGTGGACAGAAATATGTCTGTGTACTGTGTGATACATGAGAGGTCCAGAAGATGCTGCTCTGCTAACAAGGATATGGTCTTACTGCATGTGGGCTCTACCGATCAGCCATGTTTGACATTGGCTTTGTCTAGGCAGATGAACTGAAATCCCAGGTCACTAAACCCAAAATCATCGTCTCTCATCTGAATGGAGTTTTCAGATGGATAAGAAAGAGATGTCCAGGTTGTGCATCCATACACATCTGTGTTAAAGCTAAAAGCTATGGCACTGCCTCTGCCAGCGATGCTACTGAAGAAAATGAAATAGATGAGCTCCAGCATTTCCTCTGCAGTACCCCCAAGTCCTTCTCCTCAGGGCTGCTCTCAATCCACTCTCCACCCAGCCTGTCCTTGTGCTTGGGATTTCCCCAACCCAGGAGCAGGACCTTGCACTTGGCCTTGTTGAACTCCATGGGGTTGGCAGTGGCCCACCTCTCCAGCCTGTCCAGGTCCCTCTGGATGGCATCCCTTCCCTCCAGCGTGTCGACCGCGCCACACAGCTTGGTGTCATTGGCAAGCTTGCTGAGGGTGCACTAAATCCCACTGTCCATGTCACTGTCAAAGACGTTCAGTTCCTTTGCATGATACTTCCTCAGCAGTGGATTTTGCATCCATCTCCAACAGCTCCTGTATATGCCAGACCATTTGCATTGTCCAGTCAGCTTAACTAATTGTTACCTACCGTGCAACATTTATTAACTTAAATCTCAAGGTTTATGAAGGCTTTGTTCAGTGGATTTCTTACAAAACTGATGTTGCTCTGGATTTTGGTGGTGTTCTTTTCAAATAGTGTCTTCACATTATCCATTAAGGAAATCCACATGTATCAAACCTTCTTCAAAGCTTGTCTGTGAGCTTTATGGGCTGTATCCAGAGAGGCATGGACAGAAGGTTGGGGGAGATGATTGTCCCCCTCTACTCTGCTCTTGTGATACCCCACCTGCAGTACTGTGTCCAACTCTGGACCCCACAACATCAGCAGGATATCAACCAGTTGGAGCGAGTCCAGAAGAGGCCGTGAAGATGCTCAGAGGGCTGGAGCACCTCTGCTGTGATGAAAGGCTGAGAGAGTTGGGCTTGTTCAGCCTGGAGAAGAGAAGGCTCCGGGGAGACCTTATTGCAGCCTTCCAGTACCTGAAGGGGCTACAAGGAAGCTGGGGGGGACTTTTTACAAGGGCCTGTAGTGACAGGACAAGGGGTAACGGGTTTAAATTGAAAGTGGGGAGGTTTAGATTGGATATCAGGAAGAAGGTCTTCATGGAGAGGGTGGTGAGGCACTGGAAGAGGTTGCCCAGAGATGTTGTGGATGCCCCATCCCTGGAAGTGTCCAAGGCCAGGCTGGATGAGGCTTGGAGCAACCTGGTCTAGTGGAAGGTGTCCCTGCCCATGGCAGAGAGGTTGGAACTAGATGATCTTTAAGGTCCCTTCCAACCCAAACCGTTCTGTGATTCTATGATTTCCTTCATTCGTCATCTGGGTGGGGGGTATCAGTGTAAGTTAATCAGACGTGTTTCCTTTGCTGACCTGATTCCTCCTGAAACCCATAGCACTGGTTGAGCACAGTGCCTTCGTGTTTGTGTGCTGCTGCAATGCTTTCTGGATGTTTGCTGATTCTTAAAGCTGAGCTTCTTGGAGATGATAAACCACCTGTTTTTTGCACTTTAGACTGCAAAGGAATTGCTTGGTCATTGCTTTCCTTTTTAGATTTCTTGCTAGTCAAAGAGTGGACATTTTTCATAGGTTTATAAGACAGGCTGTTTGCTACACATTGACAATTTCAGTGGTACAATCACTGCTAATGCCTTTTCTTTCTCATTTAAATCCTGATCGAGGAAGTGGGTTTAGGCATATCGCTTAATTTAAGTATACACATAGGAGCGCTTGTGCTTTAGTACCCCTAACTAGAAATACACAAATAATAACAGCAAGCTGAAAGGTGTCTCAAGCTTTTTGTTTGCCTTTGATTTCTTGCTCAGTTCACAAAATAACAAAACACCTTGCAGTCATTTGAGTGAAATGGGTTCATTTTTCAATTAAAATTGCCTTGTTTTAAGCAAAGTTGGCTTTTTTTTTTTTAATGAAACATGTATTTTCTGGGCTGAAAATGCCTACAACTCAGAAATTTGTGTGATTTATTCCCTTTTGCTCTGGATGGTTTTGCCACTGAAAAATTTGGTAGCAAGAAAACACTTGAAAGAGCAAAAGCAACATTTAAAATCAGAATAAAGCCCCAAAAGATCTACATCTCTGTTCACCAAAACTTTCCATACAAAGGTACAAAGCATCGACTCTTCTATTAATGATGGTTTCAGTGTAGTTTCTCAAGGAGAGCTAAGGCAATCGATCACTCATTCATATCAGCAAAGTGCCCTTCATCTTTACTTTTCACAGTGCCATACCGAGTATTAACCCACGGTAACTGCTAAAACCGAGAGCAAGTGTGGGAAGGATAATAGGCTAAATTAATCTGCAGTGCAATTTATCTCCTGTTCATTTGTTCTTGTCTTTCCTATATACATGTGTGCGTGTAGGACACGTTCTTGCACACTCGTGCACCTACATTCATTCGTCCAGTCTATCCAAATTGCTTCATCGATTAGGGGTGGTGCGTATCCCAAAGGGGGTGTATTTCCATATTGTTGATAACGTGGCAGCATGTCATATTATTTAAAAAAGCATCCAATGATGACAGAAAACCTGACATAGTGTGAAGCGGTGCCATTAACACCACCCGTGACCATAAGCTGTATAAAACTGCTAGCTAGATGCAGGGATGTATCCACTGCAATTAGTGTTAAAATAAAATAGATAGGACTGCCCTCTCCTACAGTGACATGCAGAGCCTGAGCATGTCCCTGGCTCAGCCCCACTTTCAGTAACCTCTTGCCATAGAGGGTTTTATGGCTGGGAAATGCCTAAATAGGGAGACACAGGCTTCTTTTGTTTCTGCTTCTACTCTGAAATGCAGAAGCTAATTTCTCCAAGAGTATAATTTATGAGAAGGCATATTTAAGCAGATACATCATTCGTCCTTTTTATCTGCACAAAGACCTTGGAATTATAGATATCGTTTATTTATGTCTCTATACAGACACCAATGCACAAATACAGACCCAGCATTTTGTGTCTGTAGCTTCCAGCCTGGGCTCTGCAACAGGCAAGTTGTAAGGGGGAGTTTGCATAGAATGGGGTCCACATGCATAGTTTTTCCAAGAAGATTTAGACGTTAAAAACGTAAGACCATATCCGTGTTTCTGCAAATTTCAAGGAAAGGAGACAGTTCCTAACACTATATTTACAGTATATAAAAAGTTTTCTTTGTTTCTGGACTACATGCAGTACTCAGAAAGTGTGTAGTTCTCCCCATCTCTCCCTGAAACTTGACTGGCTCCATTAATTCCTGCTACAGGCCCTAAATGCAGCAACCCTGAGCCTTAGATGGACATCATAGAATCATAGAATGGTTTGGATTGGAAGGGACCTTAAAGATCATCTAGTTCCAACTCCCCTGCCATGGGCAGGGACGCCTTCCACTAGACCAGGTTGCTCAAAGCCTCATCCAGCCTGGCCTTGAACACTTCCAGGGATGGAGCATCCACAGCTTCTCTGGGCAACCTGTTCCAGTGCCTCACCACCCTCTCTGTGAAGAACTTCTTCCTGATATCTAATCTAAACCTCCCCACTTTCAATCTAAACCCGTTACCCCTTGTCCTGTCACTACAGGCTCTTGTAAAAAGTCCTCTCCCAGTTTCCGTGTAGCCCCTTCAGGTACTGGAAGGCTGCTCTAAGGTCTCCATGCTTCTGAAAACCCTGGAAAGACAGCTCTGATCCAAGCGTCAACAAAGAGCTGCACTAAATTGCTGGAAGAAAAGCACTGACAATAACTGTATGTAGGTTATGTGTTGCTTAGTTGCTTTCTGGTGTTGTTACAGGCACCTCTGGCTATGCCGCTGAGAATTGCTGCAGGGGTACATTCCGGTAACCTTTCCGTGACAGATGTTAAGCCGTGGTTCACTCATTAATGCAGAAAGGCAAAAGGCACAACAGAATTAAAAAGCATAGGCAAAGCAATCAGAATAGTCATGGTTTGATGCCGTTTATCTCAGGGCACTAAAAGGATTATCGGGGCAATACCAGAAATGCTGGTGAATGGTAAGAGCTCAGGGAGGGCAGCTGAGGTCCTCGGTCTGGAACGGGAGTGACCTGCTTGCTTTTTGCAGAAATCTGGTACAGGAATATCATCTACTTCTGTACAACCTAAGTTGCAAGTATAGTTAAAAAGAAATAAGCAGTTTAACAGCACCTGGAGGGAAAAAAAAAAACCAAACCCTATCATGATCAGTAGGCACCAGGGTTCATCAAAATGAAATTATGGTGAATTAATTTAATTTCTGTCTTTGATAAGCTAAGAGGCTTACTGGATAATGAGAGGGTGGTGTAATATAGCTCAGTGCTAGCAAGGAATTTACAAAGGATCCAAGGGGCTCTTTTATTAGGAAATAAAGTGAAACTTGTGAAATTAAAACTTACTCGGTAATAATATGGGTGGGAGAAGGAAAAATAACTTGAGAGGTGACTAATGGCAGTGACACTGTTAAGCTGCTTCCCGTGGGGTCCTGTTTTGAGTGCTCTTTGAGCTGTCAGTAATGACTTGACAGATGGAGTCTGAGGCGGTGCTGAACTAATCTGTTGGTGATGTGGGGTTAAGAGGGGTTCTTCGTGTCCTGGAGATAATTTAGTTGAAAAACACAAACCTGAATTTCTGGTAGCAGGTCAGTGAGTAACTGGCTGCTTGCTAGTAGGGAAGCACACGTTCTACTTATGTTAGTAATAAATGCTTCATTTTTTATTGTTTACTGTGAAGAAGCAATGCAAGAAAAAAAAAGTGCTTGATAGGTATTAAAAATACCATTGAAAATTTTGCTAGGGTTTGCATTGTTGTATATTGCCCTGGTTGCATTTCTGTGGTGAAATTTGTGAGGTCTGCTGTCTATGACTACAATTCATATGTTTTAATCCAGAACTGCTGAACAACGTAGCTGCTGGCCTATAGCCGTGTTCATCTCCAGAGAAGACACAGCACCAGTGCCAGGTGGATTTGAAATACCTCCCCTTCTCTTCCCACGCAGCCACAGACCATCCCCTAAGCTCCCTAAAGAAAAATAGTGCCACATCTCCTAATACTTTCAGGTGACAGGCAAATTGGAAATCTATGATGCTTTTATTATAGAATATTGTGGGGCTTGAAACTTGGCTTGAAACTTGGAAGTAATGGTCCATTTTTCTCCTGACTTTTACTCTGCTGGATGATTTACACCTATGCAAAGGGGTTTGCTGACAGACCAGAATTAGAGCTCTTACTTTGCTCTGTTGTAAATGATGCCTCAACATGCACAATCAGGTCCTAAAAGAGAAAGGGGGGGGAGGAAAAAATGAGTTGTGAGTTTTAGTTTGGAGCCAGGACAAGTAGATTTAGCCTTTCTTCCTTTGGAGACTGTAACAGTACTGTAAAGATACTTTAGGGCTTGGCAAAACAACCTTTCCTCCCAGCCTGTCTTGCTGCTTTGTTTACATCTGCAAGCAGGACTCGGAAATGAGAGATTCCCACTGCGTTCATCCCGTGCAGAGCCAGCAGCCCTTGAGGACAAGGCGCAGGGCTGTCTATGGGCAGGAAGTTATAGAGCTCTAATGCAGCACAAGTTTCCATCCTATCGATAAGTGTTTGCCAACACAACTGTTGAACACGTCAGCTTGGATCACCCGTTTCTGAACTGAAGCTAGATCCCTAGCTCTGCTGTAGGAACATTCGGGCTGCGTAGGAGACACCCAGATGAGGCGGTTGTCTCTGCAGTGCCTTTGGAGGTGCCTCTTTCCACAGACCATGAAGGATCTCTGTTGGCTTTGCTCTGAAGTTAAGCACCTTGGTTAGGTGGAGGAAGGAGAGTAGGAGCCTCAGAGACTGCTACTTCATGTCTGTGCCTATGGCCCATGCATAAAATTTTATATACAGTTATTTATAGTTTGCTGAGGCCTGTCGTCGGCTTCTACAGACATCAGTCCTTCACAAAATCCAGCTGTAATACAGGGAAGACACTGGCTACAGTCTTACGGAGTGAACAATATCCTTATCCATGCTTGATGCACCCTTACATATTGATGTTTCCAATGACAGTGGAATATATATAAGTGCAGATACTCAACCAATTTCTGCTTAAACCACAGATCATACAGCTCAGTGCTCTGCTCCTTGTATTATAATTTTTGCCTCTTTTTGTACAAGAAAACTGCAGTGAGTGGTAAGAATTACAGCTACTGTGCAAAAGACAAGTATATGGTTTAAGTTATGCTGCACTACCTGGCTTAACTTTAGCCAAATCTACTCGACCACCCAGCCCCTCAATGCATAAGGCTACACCATTGCTGTGCAGTTGCACTGTGCCAAAGGAGGTAGGAAATCTGATCAAAGTATCCTTGATCTGTACCTGAAAAACTTCTTATTGCCCTTATATTAGAGATCAGATGAAAATAAAATAAGACATATCCTCTATTATTAATGGAAATGCCTTTCTCCAGCTGTAAATAGAAAACAAAGCTCTCTGGGATTATTGAGTGGCAGCAGGCACGGTGAGGCAGAGAGTTGTCTTTCCCTTGCTGGCCTTTGCTGTTGCATCTGGGATCTGACTGCTTTTTGTTGACTTGGTCATTCATCAAGTGTGTCAAAGAAATGGTGCAAACGGTAGTTAGAAATCCTTCATTCTGTCCCTGTGGAGAAGAGAAGTAGCCATCATTGCATCTGCCTCTCTGCTATGCTCATTTTAAAATTGGATAAATAAATTAGGGATATGATTATTCAAAGAACAAACTGTAAGCAGCTGTGGGCTGGGGATTAGGATTCGGTGGACCGTACTCTAGTAAAAAAACAGCAGCCGTAGGAAAGTCTGCGGCAGAGTGTGGCATCTCCTGTATTATTTAGTGCATTGTCTTTGCAATCTTTCTGCATACAGAAATGCACAGCAGGAAATGTTATTCTCCCTAAGAGATGCCCCTTTCTTTTTTTTTTTTTTTTTTCACTCTGAGGGGGCTTATTTTCAGAGTAGTACTGTAGACAGATAAGTCTTTTACAACGTTTATATTTTAGGTACTTGGTATCTCCACAGACTGAGTATTTGACTTACTATTGTGTGGAGGACTTTTTCAGAAGCAAATTTTATTCATCAGAGACACCCCTTTAATTAACTTCCACCCTTCCATGGGCAGAGGAATATAAAGAAAGCTAATAATAATAATAATAATAATAGTGACATATCTTGTTACCATTACATATTAAAATGAAATGCTTTGGGGAGTGGAGTTTCAAGACTTCTTTTTTAATGAAGATCTTAATAGCATTTAATGTAAATTAAATATAATCACTGTCTGATTCCCAAGCATATCTCCAAGGCTGAAGAATAAGAAGTTAATTGTGCTGACAACATAGTGGGAAGTGCCAAAATCGAGCACCAGCGTGTTGGTTAAAGTGCATTTTGAATAAAGAGGTAGAAGGCAAAACTTTTTTTTTTTTTTGTACTCCCATTCTCAGTTATTTTGCAGCAGTTCAGTGCAAAGTTTGTGTGTGGTGTGGATTTATTACATTAGGGTTCTAACATAAAATTGACATTAGAATGCAAATGAAGGAGGCTTTATTTAACTTTAGAGATTGGAAAGGATCAAATGCATGAGCCTAACAAGCCATTTTACTTTGGGGATGGGAATTGCTGGTATGTAAATCCCTGACTTATTCCATGGGCAGATAATTTAATGAGGTCTGCAAAATGACTGGATGTCAACTCCAGTGCCTTGCATTGCATTAAGAGGAATTAGCTGTGGAAGTCTCCGTCTTGAAACTGCTGCTTATGAAATTCATGCACTTGGTGGCAAGATTTACTTGCTTAAAAGATTGGGGATCAGGCTGTGTACTCCTCAAGGTAGGCGATGTGAAAGAAAGCAATTCCCAGATCCCTCTCTTGCAATGACAGCATGAAATACCTGTCTGTGGTATAGATGACCTCTTCCATCTCCAATTACAAGTGATGTAATTAGTCAGCTCGTGCAGTGGGTCCTGGGAACCTAAATAAATGAAGTGCCTTTTGATGAATGGATATAGAAATGGAATCTTAATTTAACTCAGAACAACTGTTTATCAGATACACTATTGTCTTCATGTGAGATTATTTCTCTTTTCTGTATGGTGCCAAAGGAGTCCAAGCCTTCTTTGTGCTTTTTCAACTCTTAATGTAGCTCTGAATTGCTGTTCTGCAGCTAAGAGGTATTATCTTCATGGTACGCTAAGTTTTCACTTGTATTCCTGGTAGGTACAATGCATAAAATTAAGTGTACTTTTATCCTAGACAGCTTTGCCACCTGAGTTGTCTGCACAGAGATGTCTCCAAATTTTGCTGTGGGGGTGAATATCGCAGTTCATGGTGCCTGTGTCCATCTACCCTGACCAGATGGAAATGACAGTCAGTGGAATGCGTGTTGAGAAGTCTCAATTCGTGTGTAGCTAAGGCTGCATTTGGTAAAGACTGTTTGTGGGCTGGTCTCGTTCCTCAAAGGAGAGGCTGAAAGAGTTGATATGTCTTGAAAGAGTTGGTCGCCATCCGTGCTGACAGTTCAGGAAGGAGCTGAAGCACCAGGATTGGCCATGGATCTTCAGGACAGAGGGAACATAAAGAGTCATTTTAACATTTTTTTAATCAAAGGACTTCCATATCCCACCCACCCTGAAAAACGAGCACAGACAGATGAGAGTTTTCAATACAACTATGACTCAAATGCATCCTCTAAGAGAGAAAAAAGATCATTTTCTCCAGGCCTTTCTTGCATCTTTTTAGAGCTTTTGACTGACGTATTATGGAAAACCACCCTTTTCTGACTAAAAGGATATGACGTGCTCCCTGGGGAAGCTTAGAGACTGAAAATGCCCTGTTGGCCTTATAAAGCTGGAGAACTACTGGATTGAGCTAATAAATACCTTTGGGCAGCATTTATGTCTCTTCCCCCTACTTTCAAGTGAAGCCAGAAATCTAGTGCTTACAAGGAATAATGGTTCTGGAATTTGTGGCGTAAAGGAGAGGGACAGCCACGACTGCAGAGGGCATAGGTTTGCTCCCTGCTTGCCCGTCCCAGTGCTCGTAGAGCAGCACTGCACCTTCACGTTCACAGTGCTTTCTTGGAGATACGATGTCATTAGCAAGTAGATAGATGATCACGGTAAGTATATTTGTCCTGCTCAATTTCTGTTTCTTCAAGTCTCTCTTTGAGTACAAAGTTTTCATGGGAAAACCATCAGGTAACTCCCCAGTCCCATCTCTTTTCACTATACAATGCTGCTTTCAGCAATTCTAGTCACAATACCAACACCTGTGATGAACTGCCCACCCCGTTTTCACCTCATCTTCCCCCATTGACTTTGCAGGTCCACAGCTGTTTTCTTTGTTCTGATGACAGGAGGGACAATTTGGGCAGCTCCTTGCGAGTATTTCCTACAGCTTTCTAGCTGCCATTTCTGGTCAAGGCCGTGGACTTGTGTAGTCCTACTGTGGCTCCATGTGCTTTGTGTTGTGTTGTCTGAATTGCTCTGCAGCTTGAAAAGGTTCTGTAAGTAAGTGTCTCATTATGCAATTAATTTCAATTGAAATTCTCATAATCTCTTCTCTTCTGCAGGCATGCAACCCAGCAGGAGACTAATAAAACTATCACGACTAGCACCAAAGCCATCAAGCAGCTGTCTGAGGTTGTCAGAGGCTCATCCAGGGTACGTGTCACTCAAGATGCTGTGGGGGGAGACTGCTGGGACTTTCAGAGGGAGGAATAATGAAAAATAAGTGGTAGTGGGTGCTTTAAGTTGTAGTGGGTAGTTGAGCTCCATGTCTCATTTTAACTTCCTTTCCCGTTACACAATAAGCACCGTTTGCATTTATAAAATACTGATGGGAAAACAGCTGCAGAAACCAGTTCTTTTGCCAAACCTGGATCATGTGAAATTGGAAATCAAGAACTCGGTAACCAAGACTTGAGTAGCTCACACTTACCCCAGGGTCTCACTGGTTTTGAGTGAAAGTACTACAAGAATTACCTGGCTCCACGTGAGTTTGGCGTTGGTTAAAGACTCAGTTTTCAGTGGGTGCACTGGGTGCACATGTATTTGGAAGCGTGTTGAAGCATCTGGAAAGGGCAAAGCAGTGGAATACATCTGGACATGATATTCATTCAGCTCTACACGCTAGTGCGAAGGCAGCAGTGGGGGATAGACGATTACAGGCTGTTGCCAGATCAGAGCAGGACTTTGAATTACAATTTACCCCACAGCAACCCCATCTGTTGTACCGACAGACCGGTCTTCTGTCATCAGTAGGTTCAGCTCGTATGAACATCATTGTCACAGGGGTATGAATGATCCCCATTCCATGGTTCCCAATACAGTGGTTGGACAAACAGAAGTTTTCTGACCTTTCCACAAAG
>NW_010225596.1:19108-38382 GCF_000690775.1 Eurypyga helias | reverse complement strand
GGTATGTATCTTGGGGAAGACCAGAAACTTCTGTGGAGGGCAAACTCCAGTTGGTGTTAGAGTTGAGGAGAAATTTCACCCACATAACCAATAATTCAGCAACTGAAATGAGAATAAGGACAATTCTTTTCTCTTTGATTCTGCCTAGCAGTTTTCTGTTACATTCTTGCTTCCAGCATCCATGTAATTTCTGGTCAGGAACTTCCCTGAATTGGTGTTGTACCCTCACTCACTTCCTGCCATTCTCCAAAGTCCTGTAACTTCAACTCTGTTCTCACTGCCCTTCCACCTAGAAAAAACACTGCTCTAGGCACAAAACTCATCTCTGTCCAAGTGTTTTTTACAGCCTGGATTTATGTTTCTTGTGAATAGGCATCTGAGATGAGGTTTTAAGAGCTGAATCAACCCAGGCTACTTTTGTAACCAGAGGAGGACCACGTGCAATTCAGCCCACCTAAAAAAATGAATGGATGATGACCTACTCCAGAGAAGGGGGAGGAAAGCCTGGAATGACTTTTCTCCATGTGTAGACATCAATCTTATGCAGGCAGCAGTCTTAATACTTTGGTCTTCGTTAACATGTTGCTTTGATCAGCGGTGGGCTACGAGGTCTATTGTTCCTTTTTCATCCATACTCTGCCAATAATAACATAAAAGCTTGATAAAACAGAAGTTGTAGTCTTGGAGATATGAGAGTCTGGGCTGTTTTTTCCTGATCTCCTGGCTCTCTTTCATGACATAAATTGGGTCCAAAGGGAAATCAGGCAAGATCATGTTAAACCTGGATAGTGCCACACAAGAATGTTATTATTTGCCCTTGAAGCCTATGTAGTGTTCACTGAGGGCTCTTAGCCGAATAGCTTTTACTGTCATGGGGAGTAAAATTGCTGCATTAAAGGGAGAATATTTAAGAGCTGAAGGAAATAGACACACAAACAATTACTGTAATATAAGGAAGAAACTTGCCACTCTCTTCTGGCATCACATAATAACTTTTTCTGCTCCCCGGTCAATTAATTTAACAGATTTTATTTTTTTAACTCTTCTAACAGTGTGCAGTTTAAGTAATTAAAACTACAAATTTTGATATAAAGCTTCTAGCCCTCCTCCCTCACACAGAGTAAATAGTTCTGGTGGATACCGGCTGCTGGTCACTAAGTCCCTCTTGGGGCTCTGGGTAGCATTGCAAACTTTCCTGCCGTAAAATTTCTCACAGCATGAAAAGCCTTCCATTTATTTAGAGTTTTATATTCAGTCCTTTCCGATCCGTTATTCTGTGGATCGTTTTGTGTGCACCCACAGACAACATATTTTTTTCTCTTTCTTCCTTATTTTCCAACAGTAATGCACCACCAACAAGGTGCACTGTGGGAGTTTCTCTGACTTCCCTTGAATCTCCAGGTGCTGCTGGAGTCAGGATGCCCAACTGAGCAAATTGATAGTATTTCAGGAGCAGAGATACGGGATGTAAGTGGATCAGTGTTATACAAGGCAGGATAGTGATGTAAAATAGCACATGGCTATTTTAGGGCTTCCTTTCAAACTAACCTCAAAGGAGTAAAATAGAGAGGCCTATCTGGAATTCCAGGTTTTTGTAGGACAATTGCTGGACCATTAGATCAGCTTTCCAGGGTGGCAATCTTATCTTAGTTTGCATGTGTAACAAACAGTTTTATAGACTTTGTCTGTAGAATGGGAATAAAGATACTTGCCCTGTTCTAACAATGGTTTTAAATCTTTGGATGAAGACATGTAAGACTGGGATATTCTTCTGTGTATGAAAATACTACCATTAAAAATTAAAGATGTTTATCCCATCCTTTATGAAATTTACTTCTGTATTCTTCAGCAGTTGTCTGAAGCAGCTGAAATTGCTGCAAAATGAACAGGTCTGCTCAGTAGCTGTAGTGTAGACTGTGTTTTGTTTACTTCCTTGGTTTTTAAGGTGGCACCCCAGTTCCTCACAGCTCATTCCCCTCTGTAAAACCTGGACATGTGAACTCCTGCACGCCTAAAGTTTGAGATCCAGGAGGGGAGATTAGTTCCAGGAGAATTTCCATTGCCTAGGGATCAGCCTGACACACTTCACAGTTTGGGCTTTGTCACTTCATCTGAGAGCAGTGATTTTGCAACATGTTGGATGGCTTGTCAGGCTAGACAGGGGTCTTCCTTCTGAGAACACTTTTGTTTAAAACATCCATTTATTTGCAAACACATTAACTGTAAGAACTGGTTCCACTCCCAGTGAAACCACCGGCAGAAATGCCTTTGAGTGGGATAAGAGAGCAGTTTGGATGGAGACAAACGTTTCTGATGTGAATCATCTGTGAAAATCATTCAACAAGAAGTAATTTGGCATAAAGTAGTGACATAGTTAGGTCGTTATAAAGCTGGGATCCTTAAGTAATTCTGGTGGATCTCACTTTTTCTTAACACTGCCTTTTATTGTGACATTTTGTCGCTTTGCATTGATGATACCTGAAAGCGTCTTGCTCAGATGAGATGTGTCTAGATCTTTCATGTTGATTTATGGTTGAAACATTCTTAACACAAATAATTGATATCAAAGTGTGACCTATGCAAATGCACTTCATAAAGAGCTTTTTTACTTGCTTCCAGCAAAAGAACTGTCCTGGACAAATCTTCCTTCCATCTTCTGTGTCGTAGTTGTCTTGTATATCATGCCCCAGCTCTCAGTTACTTTCTGGTTTGGACTTACCTATACAGAAATGTCAGCTGCACCATTCTATTAAGCCAAGCTGATATATCAATTACCAAAGACCTCAAAATTTCTTCACGTATATTTAATGAAAGTTACTAACGTTGCTAATGCAGCCAAAAATGAGAGGAATTGGATTACACCTCCTTGCTCAAGAAAAGGTAGAAATAGAATCCAGGTTGTGGTTACAGGGAAGTTCAATATTAATGCTGTTGCCTCTGTTAATGTCATGCATTGGTGGGGCTGCATTACTTAGCCTTTACTAGAGGTACGTATGATAAACATTTTTCTCTCTCACGGAGCATCTACACAAAAGAACTAAGCCTTACTAATGAAAGGTTGTCATGCAAATGTGGGGTTCTGCAGGGCCTTCAGGAGTTAATGGATATTTTCAGTGGGTACCCTTTAAATATGGCTCGGATTGAGCATCATAGATTTGTACCTTTGACAAAACCATCCTGTGATTCTATGATCTTGCTGGGAAAACCTCCAGACAGAAAGGTGGTGACATTGGTGATGTGTTTTGGAAAACATGGTGTTGGTTTCTGATAATCAGGTGCTAGACCAGGCAGAAGGAAGGTTGCTGTGGCTGACGGACCTCTGAAGTACAGTAAATTACCTATTGCCATCAAATGAAGTGATGAACTCCATCATGGGACATTATCCAAATAAAGGAATTTTTATAGGACTTTCCCTTAGGTTATCATCTCCAGCAGATAATTCGAGGTCAGATTTTAGTAAGTAGAAGCAGGATACCATGTTACAACCATCCTATTCTTTTCATGACAGTAGGGTATTTACTTGCTGGTGTTTCACAATCTTTAAAAACTGGTATTGCAGTGAGACCCCCTTCGTGCAGTAAGCAGGACAGCAAAATGTCCCACTATATATCCCTGCCACAGAAGGTATCTGTCTCAGACAGCAGACAACACAGTAGCCATGGCTTGAGTGCCATCTTGAATATCCTATGATGAAAGGCTGCAAGAATTGGGCTTGTTCAGCCTGGAGAAGAGGAGGCTCTGAGGAGACCTCGTTGCAGCCTTCCAGTACCTGAAGGGGCTACAAGGAAGCTGGGAGAGGACTTTTTACAAGGGTCTGTAGTGACAGGACAAGGGGTAATGGGTTTACATTGAAAGTGGGGAGGTTTAGATTAGATATCAGGAAGAAATTCTTCATGGAGAGGGTGGTGAGGCACTGGAACATGTTGTCGCGAGAAGCTGTGGATGCCCTATCCCTGCAAGTGTTCAAGGCCAGGTTGGATGAGGCTTTGAGCAACCCGGTCTAGTGGAAGGGGGCCCTGCCCATGGCAGGGGGGTTGGAACTAGATGAGCTTTAAGGTCCCTTCCAACCCAAACCGTTCTATGATTCTATGATTCTGTGCAAGGTGGCATTCTTTTTAATTGACTTGGCCTGAAAGATCAAAGCATCTTGCGCTCCCTTCCTAAAATAAAACCTTGTAGCACCCTGGCAGCCCCAGTGAAATTGAATTTTTTAGAATACCATTTATGCCCAGCTTGTTTAATTGGTGTATTTCCCATGGTCACAGAGTCTACTACTTGTTTTATCTCTACGGATCTGTTAACCAGGTTTCTGTTTTTCCAAAACAGCAAGAGCGACTTCAGCTGGACAGGCTGAAGAACCAGCTCTCAGATGCCATCCAGAGATACGGAGCTGTGCAGAAGGTGAGGGTCCTTCTTGCCTTCACTATTCTGTATGTGAGTTTGGAAATGTATTACGCGGGAGCATGCATGGCTCCCAGGGGCGTGCAGCAATCCTGCACTGAGTTTCCTCCCTCTTTTCTTAGTTTATCAATCGGGGCTTCATTACATTGGAATATGCGCACACATGGGACCTTCAGTGGTACCCCTGGCTTCGCCGTGACATATTTTGGTATGTCACTTTTGGGGAGAAGTGATTGCACAGTGCCTCTTCCACCTTGTGTGTAAGCAATGTGTAGGCAACATTGCTAATTTAACTGCTAACCCACCTGATGGCTCTGCTGTGTTACATGGCTTTGCCAGGAGGTTTCCAGACACATCCTGTGGTTTGGACTCGTCACCAAGATCAAACTGTTTAATAAAACAAATGAAACCTCAACTCCAGCTCTTTAATTTGCTTCTTGCTCTCCCACTTTACCCTGGGGGTTGTGTGTGTGTTTATGGATAAGCAAATTTGCTTTGCTTTTAAACATTGTAGTAATGATTTAAATTTACCATCCTGAAACTGCTTCCCTCCCCTGCCCTAACAAGTTAGAATATGTATTGGAATTAATTGAATCCTATGCAAATACAACCTGGACAAACTCTGGTTGATTTCTTATACGACTTTAGTGAGATTGACCTAATGATCTGCAAGACGTAGGAAGAATCTATTGTAATTTTACAGGTCTAATGCAATTTGGCTGGCCACATGCGCTTCATAATGTGTCCTTATTAGAAAAACGCTGTACTGATTGATTTCCAAACACTTGCTGCCTATGGCTTATAAATAATTAATTAAATAAAGAAATTGTATGTAAAATTGCACTTCAACAGCAATGTATATTATGTAATAGCATTGCACTATCTCTAGTGCCATCTCATGTTTTTAATTATTTCTCTGTCCTATTCAAAGACCTAAGGGTAGGGTTTTTAAATGAAATTATCCCATTAAATGAAAATTTTGAAGGATTCAGGTAAAGAGCTCCACCTCCATAGACACACACCTTTTCAATGTTTTTTTTTTAATGTTCATAAGCACAGTCTATCTGAACTGTACATATAGGTTTTTGGGTATTTTTTTTCAAACTGTCATCAATTCAGAAGCACCAAAATTAGCCACTGCAGTTTGTGAATGCCCGGTTGCGTCAGGAAACCAATCTGACTGGTAAATTACAACTTATCCACGTCCTAGCTGTCATTTCTTAAATGCGTGTTTCATTTTTTATAACCTTGTCGTTCTGGAAGCTTTGAAGATTTTTAATTCCTGCAAGACCAAACTTTTCAATGCAGTTATAGTCCTTTTTTTTTTTTTTTCTAAATAGGGATAGTTTTCTCTGTGTCCTTTTCTTTAAAATACAAAAGAAATAGTTTCATATGATTCCTTCCCTAAATAGCTGGACTCTTTTTTTCTCAACCATTTTCCCTCTTTTTTTTTTTTTTTTTTAATACAGAAAATAGCAGAGAAATCCAAAGCTTTGCTTCCTACTGGGCAGAGAAGTACCAAACAGGTAAGTTCACATGTGTCTTTGTGTTTGACAGAGAGCACATTGGTAAAAAAGGGCTGTTTTCCAACCCCACTAATGATGTTGAAGAGTGCTCCTTCACTGCCTACACTGAAGCCAGTGAGGTGGTTTTTCTAATAGAGCTGTGTGACATCTTTGGAGGAGGAAGATACAGGACACAGGAAAAAAAAGACGTATGTAGGACCTGTTTAATTATTCTCTGCCTTGTTGTTCTCATGGGCCTGTTTTTCCATTCTTGATGGGAGGTTTGCTTACTCTGAAATATCTCAAGGAATAGTCCTGTACTGCTTCCCTGGGAGCTGGACCCTTTGGCTAAGTGAAATCACACTCCCAAGTGCAATTTCACGGAAGGAAGTGAGAGGAGTTTTTATCAAACCCCTGTCCTTAGTTTTAAGAGGGATCATGTGTCCTGTGTTCTTTGGCTGCCTTACGCTGTAGTCAGCTATTAATTTACATATGCCAACAATGTGGGTTTCTTTCTCTTTTTACCTATATTAGGAACTTCGTTAATGAATAAATACTGCGTGTAATCAGACTGTATGCATTATGGGTTTGTGCATGTATTTCGTTTTATATGTACATGCACGTGTATATATAGAAAATATAATTAAATGTATGTCTGCCTGTGCACATATGTAACATGATTAATACTGTAAAGGTATGTAAGTGTGTACATATGCACATGTGTGTGGTCTTTCAAGAACAGCAATGCAAAATGCTACATATGAAATGTTTGTGCGTGTAAGAAATAGCCTCAAATTTCAGCGAGAGGTTTGATGGCACCAGATCGTTTAGCTGCAGCGTGGATCCAGCAGAGATTAAGTTGGCCTTTCAAGTCCTACTCACTAAAATTCTTTTGGGTATTTGCAACTGATACCATGACACCAAAAAACAGAACTACATGACTAATTTCAGTCATTCTTTCTGTTATTCTGGATACTCTTGCCTTTCTTTTAAGGGGCAATTAGCAGATTATCTACTTTTCTAATGAATTTTCATTCCCTACCTTTTTGTGTCACCTGGTTTTCTATGTCCTCTTTAATGTGTATGTAAGAAAAATATAAGAAATAGTTGTTCTTTATAACATTAATTCTTCTTGGACAACAATGGTGGAATGATGCTACCAAAGACCCTACCATTAGGGTAACTCAGTGCACCAGAGTTTTAATATTAGATAGTTTTCAAGGAATACCGATTCTGTATCAGACCTGGTTGTCACTTGGTGTTAGGTGGTTGCGCTAATGAGATGAAGGAATTTGTGTGCCCAAGTGTTAATGTATTCCTTTACCTTTTAGAGTGATTGAGCACAGATGTTACTTACGGCTATGGATTTATAGAAATGTTATATCTTATTTTTGTCCACCAATTGGTGATCTCTTACGAATATGGGTATTGTGCCTGGTCACAAATAGCATATTCCTGAATGGTGTTCAAATCCAGCAGACATCAAACATTTATTAGCTTTGATGATTGAGCTTGGAGATAAGGGGGTTTATTTTGGGCAAATTAGCTGCAATTTGTGTTCATGCCATCTATAGTATACTGATTCTTGTGCTTTTAACCAACTTTGTTAGATTACTGTTGGTGGAGGGTATTGCAGAAGTTAGAACGGCTCAGGTCTTGCATGGACTACCCCAGGGTTACATGGCCATGGCGGTTCCATGTCATGTGGGACACTGCTGGCCATTAACCAGTGCTAATAGGATGAAGAGACCTAATTGTTGGATAGATGTTGTGCATCCCTGCACCTGGAGTAAGCCTGGGTGAAATCAACTTTTTAGGTAGGTTGAAAATGGTTAATGACTCCAAAACCAACCTTCTGTAGAAAGGAGTAGTTTTAATAGAGGAACACAACAAGATGTTGGGTAAAAGTACTCATTTTGGAGGCAAGCAAAGATGGGGTTGGAGGTAAAGGGAGGCTGGAGGAAGAATAAGATGGAGACAAACCCCTTTACCTTAGAACAGGTAAGAGTCCAACCATTAAGGGCAACAATTTGGTGTGGGTCAGGCAGCATCATTAAATTGGATCAACTGCAGATTCTTTCTCCTCGTAGCAGTCACTTGCGAGTGAATGCTGGTGGTTGGCTTCAGTGCATTATGAAAAAGAAGGGAGTTGTAGTATGTCCTTGGTGAGATGGTGCTGGCTCAGAAATAGTCTTGATCGCGCCCAGGAGTGTTCTTTGTGCTTTGCGTGGAGTGATGCTTGCTTGGTCTGGGGACACATGAAGTTTCATGCAGACTGCTGGAAAAGAATGAAGGTTAATTCACGTTTGTTTCAGCTTTCCCATACATTTGCAGCTTCACACATCTTCTTTTCTTCCTCCTTCAAATACAAAAAAGAGAGAACTTAAACATATAAAACCTGATGAAGGGAATGCAGTGGTGTGATTATTTTTTTATTTATTATTTTTCCAGCTGCACACTGGTCAGGACAGTGCAAAATCATAGTTCCCACAGCAACCGTAATCTGACCACTGTGTGCATACATTAAGGCATTAAAGTTAACACCCTATACAGTAATACAAAACAGTACATATGTTCAGGGGACGTGATTTATGGGTCTTGTGAGACTGCAGGGAGACCTTCTTGACGGTGCAGATCCAATCTTGAGTCGAATGCTGTTTGCCTGCAGGGCTTTGTTTTATTTTATTTATGCTTTTATTTATTACAGAAAATTGTAAGAGGTTTGAAGAATGATAGTTTTTCTATATATGTGTCCCTATAATTCTTCTCTTCATTGGTGGGTGGGAAAGTTAAGATGTTTAGTAACACAAACTCTAATAAGTTCCCTTTAGGGAGTAATTGATTCCCTAGACCCACAAAACAGGTAAAAATTGGAAAGTGTAGCTTTGGGAAAATTATTCTGCTGCCCATCATGGTTTGCTGTAAGTACTGTTTAATTGAGTTTATTTATAAAAGAAAAATAAAGGCATTGATCCAAAATTCCTTGAAGCCTGAAGTTATATAAACTCTTAATCAAATATGTTTTAGTCCAATATGTACTTTTATGGTTTGTTACTGCATATATTGAAAGACACAATTTTTTACTCTGTTAACTGATCATTGTTGAATGTGAATTGTGGCAACTATTTGAAAAAAAAGCCTTTTCCCTTAGATCTGTGAAAGCAATTTTAAATATTCAGCCAGTGGCCAAAATGAGACCTCAGAAGTCTTGTGAAGGGAGTGCACAGGGGAATTCTGGAAAGCAGCTTTCCATTTATGAGAAATGCTGTTGCAGCGTACAGCAGAGACGGTAATGTTTTTGATGAGATGGTCAGATGTGGTTCCTGCTTATATGTGAGGCAGACATGCCTCAAATCCCGCCTTCTCCCATGGCACAGGCACACCTTGGTTGCAAAGCAGCTGTTCCTCCTTCCAGGCAGAGTCCTGGGACAGTGTGGTCAGTGGTAGGGTTGGCTGGACAGCTGAGTAGACCAGTCCTCTTGGGCTGAGTCCATCCCACAGTGCAACAGCTGGGTATAATAAAATATTACATTGTTCTAATAGTATAAAATAGATTATACATAATATTAAAATAATAAATGATAGCCTGCAGAAACTCCACAAAATAGCCAATAATCACTCTTAGCACAGGAGATGAAAAAAATCCTTCTTTTTAATTCTTTTTAATTATTGGCATATAATATCATCTACTTATCATAGCAAGAAGAGTATGTTATTGTGCCCTTGACTGAATAGGTTTCAGTAATATTAAACCCAACAGCAGACTAGACTGAAAAGCTGAGGGCTCCTGACAATCCATCGCTGGCAGTGCCTAGCAGGGACAGCCCGGTTTGTGCATCCTTACGGCATCTGCAACTTGTCTTCGGGCCACCTCCACCTTTCCTGAATCCTCACTGGCCACACTTTGCCATCTATCTTCTCAACGAAGCAGGAGGAAAGTGGGCTTTCTCACCATGCAGACTTTGTGGGTGGTTCCCAAAAAGGAGTGGGAGAAGGGGAAGCACGGCTCTTGTTTTGGCTGAGGAATGAGTTTTAAACTAAAACTACACCAAAATCTGAACAGACCTTTTTTTTTTTTTTAAAGAGGAAACTTTCCTGGCAATATTTAGAAATCAAAATTACAGTAATTGTCATAGTGTAATGGCACCCCTCTTCATTTCCTGCTGCTCACGGGGAGAGGGAAGGATAATTACTGCTCTGGAACATGGCAGTTGCCAAAAGAGATGCCTTTGTTTTTTATTCCGTAAGCCTGCTTGACCCTTCTCTCAAAGGTCAGTAAATTATGTTTCTTGGGAGCACAAAAATGGGTAATAAACCTCTATTTACATATACTATTTTTTTTCTCCTGACTGCATCAATTTATTTGTGCTTTAAATGTACTTCCTTCTCACAGGAAGCATAATTTCTTTCTTTCTTCCTGTGTTTATGAAGTTGTTCTTTTTATGCGATTAGAGTAAAATTCTCATTTTGGGGCAGCAAGATCCAATTCTTGTCTTTATGGGAGAATAATTTCTTGGCAATAATATCTGCATAAACTGCATATATGTATGCATGTGTGTAATGACTCTAGTTACTTCGGCTTCTATTTTTACAGGGTCCTTATCATGGTAGATGTTGTATAAGCACAGCTATTATATTGTGCCACCCTGAGGATGTTGCAGGCTAAGCAAATGCCAACAGGCTATGTTGAACAATAATTAATGATGAGTTTTTAATGCAGTAGGTACTCTTCGTGCTGGAAGTCCAAAGATCAGTTTGAAATTGGCTTCAATTTTTGGGAGAGATTGTGCTGCGTGTGTTTCTGAAATGTAAAGTTGAATTTCTCACAATCAAAATACAGATTTTGCCCTGCCTAATGGAGCTTTTTATTTATGCATTTATCTTTGTGACTCAAACATCTTATCTTAGAACGCATCCCAGATCCTAATGTTCCAGTCTGGCTGGTATATCTGAGGAAATCAAGCCTTAGCTTTGGCAATAATGTATCTTGCATGTGTGGTAGTAATTGCTGCCTTTTCAAGGTCATTTGGTATGCAGCTACTTTGGTAAAAAGTGTTATTTCAATAATGTCAACTTTGTTTTAAAAAATGGATCCATTAAAAGCCATAGTCTAATCAACCCATTCCTCCGTTCTTAGGGCTGTCAATATGGAGCATGTAGATCTTAGGATCATAGAATAGTTTGGGTTGGAAGGGACCAAATGTGCAGGTACGATTTCCCTTGGTGAAGCCGTGTTGGCTGTCACCAATCACCTCCTTATTTTCCGTGTGCCTTAGTGTAGTTGCCAGGAGGGTCTGCTCTGTCATCTTGCTGGGCACAGAGATGAGACTGAATGATCTGTAGTTCCCTGGGTCTTCTTTCTTTACACAGCTATTTTTTCTTGAGTTAATATAAAGTGTGGGCTTTTCTTTTTTTTGGGGGCATTCTAAAGGCAGTTATTAAAGCCATTTTCCTCAGACCATTTTTTTTTTTTTTTTTTTCCCCTGCCTGTTTGGGGGTAGGGAAAAAGATTCTGATTCAGGTATTTAATAAGTGGATGGAAATAGGTTCATACCTGATTTTCTCTATTTGCTCCCTATATTCCCAAGGGAGGTGGAATTTATTCTGAATGGGTCAAAGTAATGTCCTTAGAGTGCTTCCAGTGTGTCTGAGAGGCAAAGGTCTTTTCTGCTCAGCATGCCCATGATCTTGGAAGAAATGCCAGTGGGCTTTATGGAGATATATAGCTAATTTGTAAAGAATAGAGTTGTTAGCTTCCAATAACATGTAGCACCTTATTCTAAAAAAAGGAGAAAAATAAGAAAAGACCAAATATACATAAAGACCATATCCCTCTAATCAGGTCTGGGGGGAAGTTGCCTTTTTCAGAATTGTCCAAAGAACTGCAGCATCATGGATTTTCCTTAGCAATCCCCCATCAAGTGCCAGTCATGGGATAAGCCCGCGTTCTTGTCCGTGTCTGCTGATGTAGCTCGAAACTGCAGCTGTCCATATCAGCACCCAAGCAAAGGAGTTTTTATTTGTTAGCTGAATTTTCTTATGAGGTGAGAGTTTTTTTGTTTCTTTGCGGGTTTTTCTTCTTTTATTTATTTCTCCTTTTGTTTGAGTGAGAAAGGACAGAGGGTTTTATGTGGGCAGCGGATGAAGGCAGGGGAAGGGTTTCTTTTGTATGAAGCCTCCTCCACAGCAGCTCGCTGGCTTCACACGCCGTGCTGATGCCACTCTCCTCAACCCCAGCTCTGAGTCACTGCCAGAGCCGTCTCGCAAACCGAAGGGCTGTTTTGTCTGGAATGAGCCAGCCTCACCGCCTAGCTTTGCAAGCACTTGCTTTTATGCTTCCGAATCTTGGGGCCACTTTCCCTTACCCCACGCTGCTGAGGACCCCTCTGGGAGGGCCATGCGTGGGAAATGGTCACACTGGGGTTGTGTGGAGGCGTTTGAGGTCATGGGATAAAACGCTGGCATGAACATGCCTTGTCAATAGGAGAGAGCGCTCTCGCAGGGAGCAAATCTATATTGTGCCCAGAGGCTCAGCCAGGTACCATAACTCAACTGGTACCCACATTATTATTATTCTTCCATAGCCAGTGACAGCTCTGCAAATATTTTTCCCCATTGCTTGTGATGTACGCCTGGGTAGTTGCAGCGCTCCTTTCTCCTCCAGCCGCTAAATTTAAAAGATATTGCAAATACTTGTGTCTTGATGCCAAATAAGGGTCATTCATGGAGGGGATCACTGTGCCCATAAAGATGGAGAAAGGCTTTCTCACCTGTTCCATCAGATCTGGCCATGGCTTCAAGGCATGCTGGCTTTTGTTTTCTCATGAATACTGCTTTTCACCTAGTGCATTGCTGCATGGTCTCAGCCAGCACTGCTGACATGGTTATCTATAGACGTAGATGTACAAAGGCACGTCTATATTTACATCTCTATAAATCTAGATATAAGAATTAAAAAAAAGGAGAAATATAAATAAAACTAGTGAGAGGTGTGGCCGGTTGGATGGGTACTCACCTTTGTCAGAGAGCTTTGTCCTTGCACACAGTTTTCTCTGGGCAGTGAGGGTCGGCTTTGGCATCACTGTCAGATCTGTGCTGATGATGGTGTAAGAGGAGAGTAAATGCAGGCCAAGATCCCAGAGCTGATGAAACGGACTGGGACAGCAGGACATGTGTGGCTGCATTAGCAGTAGTATAATTATAAAATACAAACCTCTGAATCAGTCTGCAAGCTTGGATTTTGTTCATTCTAGATCAGTGGCTTTTCTTCCCTATATATTCCTTTTTTTTTTTTTTTCTGTGCAGGAGTCTGATTATATGGTAAGTGGGTGATTTTGCCAACTGCGCGTGGAAGTGGTTCCTGCTAGTGGAGCCAGTAGAATTTTTTTCCAGATTTAGATTAGATATCAGGAAGAAGTTCTTCACGGAGAGGGTGTGGAGGTAGTGGAACAGGTTGCCCAGAGAAGCTGTGGATGCCCCATCCCTGGCTGTCTTCAAGGCCAGGCTGGATGAAGCTTTGAGCAACCTGGTCTAGTGGAAGGTGTCCCTGCCCATGGCAGGGGGGTTGGAACTAGATGATCTTTAAGGTCCCTTCCAACCCAAACCATTCTGTGATTCTATGACAGTGTGATGGGAATACTCATACGACTTCATCCACTTCCCCTCCCTCAACCCCACCATGCAGAAGTTGCATTGCAAGAGTCTAAGTTGACTTTTGCCCTGGCAAAGATCACGCAGTAACTGGAGAAACAAATGTGAAACCTCACTGAATGTGTCACCTTGCTCCAAAGTGAATGCAGTGTTATTTAATACGTTTAAACCCCACTGCGGAGATGGATTATTGAAAGGAAGGAAATTGTATTCTTCTAAACCCACTTTGATGGCTGCATTTATCACATGATTAAATGTGAATAGCAATGGTATTTTCCCAAGAAAAAAACGTATTTGGAAATAGGTTAACCCTTGCTTCACCAGGGTGAAGACAAAAGTAGTGTTTTGTGACTTTTCTAGGGCTCCATCTGATTTATTTTCAGGGTCTCAGTAACCAGTGTTATAACCACCCCAGAATTTAAAGGCATTTAACCCCTTTCAGTCCTGTGTAGAGGACAGTGCTCTTACTGCCCCTATACTGTGTATCATCTGTGAAATGCCTTGTGATGCTCCAGCTGTTGCACATACCATCCCTCAAATCAACCTGGCATAGTAAGACACACTTGCTATGTCACAGTCTTTAAACTGATCACAATTTATTCCTGATTTACTGCAAACAGAAGGAAACACAAGACCAGGCTTTGTTCTGTTACTTAGTTCTTATTCCCAGGTGAAAACTCTAATCCCAGTTTGTATCATTTTGCCAAGTTAGGCTTCCACAGATGTTTTGATTTGTTATGGTGTTTCATCTTTGCTTTTAATGATAACCCAGGATGCTCAAATACCTTTGGAGTTAAACTGTAAAGCTGCACATATACTAGAGAGGTAATTTATATATAGTTTCTTTATGAAGTACACCAGGATCTGTGAGATAAGGCATGTGCTGCAGATGATGTTTCAAATAGTTATTTTCAAGCTGATAGCAATAGTCTGTGTGATAAATAAAATAAATGTGTGTTCACCTAAACACAGATGGAGTTATAAGATCATCCCTTATAACTCTCACAAACCTCTCATAGCTGACTTCTTCAGCTGTGTCCAGTAGTGCCAAATCCTAAATGAGACTGTGGTTCACAACATGTGCCATGGGCAAACCCTGCCAAAAATTCCAGAGCATGCTCTTGTAGATGGAAATGAAATGGGATTTGGGCTCGATGATCCCTATTGGGCCCCTCCAAGTTGAGATGTTCTGTGATTTGTATGAATGAAAAAAGTCTGAGTCATGAGCGTTGTTCAGCACTGCTGCTGTCAGGACCAAATCATTGCTGCATGGCTGGTACCTGCTTAGCATTGCACATCTGCCTCTTGATGCCTTTAAACTGTGGATGAATCCTAGGGGAAGCGATGCAGCCAAGCTATCATGGGTATTCTCTTCTGGTGGGTGTTCAAATGGACAATCTGTCATTTCAGCAGCAAGATGACAAGAATGCATCTGACTCTTTCCTCTGCAGTAAAACACAGTAGCACTTTGCATTGTTCCCTTCCTTAATCCTGCTTAAATTAAAGCTGTGTTACCCTGCAGGGCATTGGGATGAGCATTAGGGAGTCTGCCACTCTGATGAGTCTTGCATCAAATGGGTTTGGTGCAAGAGAACTTTTTCCCTGCTCCCTGAATCAGCTAAGACTTCAGTCTGATCTCTTGTCTCTCTGTACTCAAATTAAGTGCTCGTTAAGTACAGGCCAGGCTGGATGAGGCTTTGAGCAACCTGGTCTAGTGGAAGGTGTCCCTGCCCATGGCAGGGGGGTTGGAACTAGATCATCTTTAAGGTCCCTTCCAACCCAAACCATTCTGTGATTCTATTATCTTTACCAGATGCTGGGAGTTGGAAATAGTAGAGCAAGGATGGGGTTTTTTTCACCCTTGTGGGTCATTTTCCCACATGGGTCATTCAGATATATTAATTAAATGCAGTATTTCCCGTTATAGATTTTCCCCCCTACGCGATGGGTCAGAACCTTGTGAAAACAGTTGTGCTGCTGTCCGTGCAGCACTGCCAAGGGGCACCGAGTGAAGGAAAGCTGACCTTCTGCCCATTTGTGCCACTTCCCAAAGCAAAACTCACACCAGGCAGGACGTTCCCAAGGTCTTCCTTGGCATAAATACCAAGGGGGCTGTAATTCTGCATGGAGAATCTGGCTGGAAATAGCACAAAAAAGCTTATTTCCATGAACACAGTTTTGCATGGAGCAAATCTTCCAATCTGTGCAGGCCCTGATTCTGGTGTGAGCTGTGGTTTGCATCCTTCATTTGGTTAAAATTAAAAACTTCAGTATTGTTGTCTACCTTTGCTCAGCCTGGAACCTCCCGCATGAAATAAAACTGTCATGTATTGGTTCCTACCTCAATATTACACTTCATAAGGCTGAATATATTGATCTACAGATTTCCTTCCTTGCTTTGAGGATCTTTCCTTTCCCTTTCCCTTTCCCTTTCCCTTTGCCTTTCCCTTTCCCTTTCCCTTTCCCTTTCCCTTTCCATTTCCTAATTTTCCTTTCCCTTTCACTTTCCTAATTTTCCTTTGCCTTTCCCTTTCCTAATTTCCCTTTCCCTTTCCATTTCCTAATTTCCCTTTCCCTTTCCCTTTCACTTTCCTAATTTTCCTTTCCCTTTCCTTTTCCCTTTCCCTTTCCTAATTTTCCTTTCCCTTTCCTAATTTCCATTTCCCTTTCATCTTTCCCTTTCCCATTTTTTCCTGTATGAAGTACATTTGCATGAAGAGCTTAGTAGTTGCATGCTGAATCACAGATGACTGCTCTAAATAAAAGCAACCCAGCAAACAAAAATAAATAATTGAAGAATCCGCGTGCAAGCACAACCAATTTCTGGTGAGTGAGGAAGGTGTTTTCACCCTTTCTGTGCTCAGCAGTTTGTCATTAGTTAGGTGATTTAAGGAAGGAGAGTGGGAATGTGGCTTTTATGTGCAGCAGGACATAGTGACCTCTTCTGGAAGCTGAAACTGGGAAGTTTGATGGCCCTATTGTGTGAGCTACTTCCTTGACCTCTATATTCAAGCATGATGAAAAGCACCACTGGAGAGCCGGGCACAGAAAAAAAGCCTTTTCCAGCAGTTGCTGAGGATGGTGCGAGGGAAGCTGTGGATGCTGCACACTTCGGAGTGCCATCTGCTGGCATCAGACTCACTTCATCGGATACAGGAGCTTTGTTTTATAGCGCTCAGATGAGAACGATAGCAGGGAATACTTGATGAACCACTGATGTTTGTTGTCAAATGAGGATAAAATTGGTGCAGAGTTAGGGGGGAA
The DNA here is from genome assembly GCF_000690775.1 of Eurypyga helias. NCBI lineage: Eukaryota > Metazoa > Chordata > Aves > Eurypygiformes > Eurypygidae > Eurypyga > Eurypyga helias. Next base: position 21,562 of record NW_010225596.1, on the reverse strand, counting down.
TAGGAGGGCTTATGTTCTGTTGAGACCAAGTCCCTGCTTGGTGTAAAAATGGTGTAACCACACATCCCTTCTCTCTGCATATTAGAGTTCCAATGAGTATAATATTAATGCATTTATGTGTATATATATATAATTTTTCAGGTGCCTAAGGAGAAGAAATTTTAGCTTTAGGTCACGTCTGCTGGGAAGCAACAGGGAGTTTGCCAGTTTTGAGTCTCATCTAGTGTGGTGCTCATGTGTGGTGGGGTCCAGAGGGCTGCGCAGGTCCTCCCTCTCCCCATTTCACATCATTTTGGCACCTCAAAGGTGGCAGTAGGCCTTGTCCCTCAGTGCATCTTGCTTAGGCCTCAGTAGGGTGTCAATACTTGGGAGAGAGACCCATGGTGTCATATCATTGGTGCAGCATGGGGTAGTTGCTAATTTGATACCTATGAGTTTAAAAGGTTCAAAATTATTTAACGTGAAACCTCAGCTCATCTGTGTGAGGACAGGTAATGGTGATATCAAGTGATGATCGCTTGTTGGACACCTGCCTGCCAGGTCAGAGCTGCCAGGCAGTCTCAGACTGGGAAAAAATGGGGCATGAAGGAAGGTTTAGTGAAAAAGTAGAGGGGAATGGGACTTTCTATTTGAGGAGAATCACATTTTTTGTTTAAAAATGCTGAGTTTGGGATCTGCATCTTCTTATTTTGTTTCTGTGTGTTTTGTCCCTCATACATCTTATTTTACAAAGGTGCAACTTTTGCACATGGAACATCATTTATGTTCTCATCCTAAGCCAATCCTGTGTATTTTGAGATGCATTTTATTTTGAGTTTGATGATATCCAACGTTGTAAAACTGTTTTCTCCTCCTAGCATTGCTTGTTGCTTCCAAGCCTATAGGCACTGTCCCCCTTAGAGACCTGAGTTCACACAAAATCTCTTTAATCACACTTTTGCCTTCTTGACTTTCCCCTCATGACCTCTTGAATCTCAGAGCTCGCCAGTGGGGCTTCTTTCCCCTCCCAGCTGTGAGAGGCTGGAAAACATTACAGAATATGGATTGGCCACAAAATTAAAAGGACTGGTTCAAAGATGTGTGGTATGGTGGTTCACGATTGGGATTTTAAAAAATGGTTTGGTTTATTAAGCTTCTTTGTTTATGAACAGTTGATTGTATTTAAGCCTTGATATGGAGTAGAGGGAGATGAGCTGGGGAAACTTTAGTGCTGAATTTTAGTAGACATCCCTGCAGGTTTCAAATACTTTGGAAATTAAGATATTTCAACCCTACAGGGGAAGAACCCCTCCCCATTTTACAGAAAAGTCAGAGCTAGGATGGAGGTTGTAGATCGTGCAACAGGTTGTACTGAGATCAGCAGAATTTATTCTGTTACTATTGTAAATGCAGTATTTGTTCCGGGATTAACCTATGCCAAGGGTTATCTGCTTTTTTTGTGTTGCTTTGTTTTCATTTTTTTTCATGATGCTCAGAAGGAAGTGGATTTTGGTGGGTCTGGGGGTGTGCACAAAGAGGAAGAGGTTGACTAGCTGTCAAATGCAAGGACTTGTGATATGCAAGGATTCTGCAAAGTTCACATATTTTATGAGTTTGTTTATACTCTCTGTAACATTGGAGTATTAGGTGTGGGATTGGAAGACATGACAGGTTAAGTCAGATACTTCTGGGTAGCCCTTCAGTGAGCTAGAATGCTTTTATCTTTGAGAGCAGAGAAACTGTGCCATGGTTTGGGGATTTGAGGAACATATCCTGTTCCTTTCAGCAGGGTTGTGTTGCCACTGGCCTTGCTTACAGAACAGGAAAGATGGAAGGGAGAACGAAAGTATTTCAGTGAGATTCGTCTCATACGACTTCTTCATAAGAGTCATTGTAGGCATTGACAGGAAGGCGTTTTACAAAAGGAGTGATGTGCCACATTGTTTTGTTCATTTCCCTGTGCTTCTACTGAAGAACCAAAGAATGAGGTATTTCATATTTACCCAACATCATTACATTTAACATCTCTGAGCTTTCCTTTTGATATCCTCTGTTAATTCCCAACATTGCAGCAGGAAACAAATGAATCTCCTTGTTCCCTGGCGCAAATATTTGGTGATAAGGTTAGTGATAACCTCTAAATCAGCTTTCATAGTTCTAAATACAAAGATTTATATGAACTTCCTTATATATCATGGCAACTGGTTTCTCTTCAGATCACATAAATCTTTTGCCTTTTACTAAAGATTTCCATGGAGAAGAACAGGCACGAGTGTTGAGGAATTTTTATTACCTTTTTTTTTTATTTTTTTCAAACAGAAAAGGACCTGGGGATGTTGGCTGATGGCCAGCTGAACATGAGTCAGTGTGTGCCCAGGTGGCAGGCAAATGGAATGGCACCCTGGTCGGCATCAGGAACAGTGTGGTCAGCAGGAGCAGAGCAGGGATTGTCCCTCTGTACTGGGCACTGGTGAG
>NW_010225596.1:14804-19087 GCF_000690775.1 Eurypyga helias | reverse complement strand
TCCTATGTTCAGTTTTGGGCTCCTCACTCCAAGAAGGACATAAAGATACTGGAGTGTGTCCAGAGAAGGGCTACAAAGCTGGTGAAGGGTCTGGAGAATGAGTCTTACGAGGAGCGGCTGAGGGAGCTGGGGGTGTTTAGTCTGGAGAAGAGAAGGCTGAGGGGACACCTCTACAGGACAACTCTTTGAAAGGAGATTGTAGCGAGGCAGGTGCTGGCTGGTTGTCCCGGGTAGCTGGTGATAGGACAAGAGGAAATGGCCCCAAGTTGCATTAGGGGAGGTTTAGATTAAATATTAGGAAAAACTTCTTCACTGGAAGAGTGGTCAGGCACTGGAACAGGCTCCCCAGGGAAGTGGTGGAGTCACCATCCCTGAGGGTGTTCAAGGATCCTGTAGATGTGACGCTTGAGGACATGGTCTAGTGGGTACGGTAGTGCTGGGTTGATGGTTGGTCTTTCCCAACCTTAGTGATTCTGTGTGATTCTGTGAACTGGTTCCTCTTGGCAGGTTGCTGCACTGAGTATGATAAAGTTGACTTTGGCTTTATTGCAGGACAAGCAATGTGAGAAGACCACTTGTCTGCAAAATCTTTTCCATCAGGAATGTTCCTTGCGCTATGATTCACTCATGCCATTTATGGGGGAGACTAAATTCTGGGTGAAATGCATGAAGAAAAGCCCACAGATGAAATTATTTGGCAGCTGATCTGTAGAGCTTTTTCAGACACCTCTAAGGAAAATGCTGTGATGCCAGTATCAGTTTCATTACACATCTGGGCTTGACTCATCTGCTACAGTAAAAGAAGAAAGAAATAAAAAAAAATAAAGTTCATTATTGCATGTATATGAAATAGCATTATTAAGGTATCTACCTTACATTTATTTATAACCTTTCTTCCTGACAGAGCCTGACATGTTTCGCAAACACCACTGAATGATTATATATTCTTTGCCCAAAATCTGAGGATGTTGCTCTGCATTTTATTCATCACTTGTTCAGTCAAAATTTATGTTACTGCACAATCCGTACATTTTCTGAGATCTCTTTGTGTAGGTACATTACTCATGAGACCTACCAGGCATATTTAGAATACGTCAGGGTAGAAGGGCTCAAATTTCTTTTTGAGAAAGTCAGCGTTTTCTGATGAATGACAGACTGGGCACTGATGCTGCATGGCAGGGTGCGGCTGAAAGAGAAGAACACCACCATCGTCACTACAATCCAATAGACATGTTTTGGTTTATCAGGATGGAGTTATCAATGATGACACTTATCCAGGGCAACAGAACTACTGTGACCCCTCTTGGAAAAATTCCTGGGGCTTCATGTGGTACCCAATGCTTAGAGCTCCTTGTAAAACTCAGCCAAAAGGAGTATTGTACAAAATTAAAGCGCATGTCAACATCCTTGGGAGACTGGCCGAGGACATACCTCAAGGTCTTGTCTCTTAGTTCTGATCAGACTGGTCTCATCCCTTTCTGTTTGCCAAACGTGACCCAGAAACAGATGAAGAGGGCATGGATTAAGCGGAACTAGGGGTAAAAGCATGGGCAGTGGAAGCAAATGGAAAGATTCCAGCAGATAGGTAATGTAAACCCATCAGGGACTTTAAAACTCTGAGCTAGATCGATGCTCCTTTACCGACTGAAAGTGTCACCTCCCTCAGCAAGCGGTGTCAGTGGCTCGTAGAGAGCTTTCCTTGGAGAAAGTCAGTGTGCAGCCTAACGATTAAAAATGCAGTGTTATTATGGACTCAGTCAGGCTCCACAATTTGGTATGGAAAATATATGTGAGTTTTATGTTAAAAAACATTAATTGCGCCAACAATTTCCTCATTCAGTGTAATCTCAGATCAGTAGAGAGTTTAGTATTTACCTGGAAAGAGAGGAGGTTTTTTTTTTCTATTTTTTTTAAAATCTCTCTTACTAAAAGAGTTCCCTGTGGCAAGAAAGTTTTTTTTCCAAAAGGTGAGCGGGATGCTGGTTTATCTTCAGATTAGTGCTAAATACTTCTTCAGCAGAGGACAGAAATTTCTATCTATAAATGGGATTTGCTGTTCACTGTGGACTTTACTCCCCAATAGCTGGCTTGCGTACGGTACAAAGAGCAACAACAGTAATGTGTAGGCTTCCCTAACAGCTACACCGGTTTTGGGAAGATCCCCTGCCTTCCTTCTCCCAGCCTTGCTTCCGAAATGTGCCAGCACTGCTGAGGGTTTCATACCCTGTGAGGAAGTTCTGCAGGTGGTCCTCTCTCAAATCCTTTCTTACCTGAGTGGGAGATCTTTGGATTTTGCAGCATCCTGGAGCTGCCTTTGGCTTCCTTTCAGTTCACTTTCATGTCCCACTCTCCCCCTTTCTGAGCATCTTCTGTGTTCTTCATTCACTCTTGCTAGTCCCTGCTTTCTTTGCGGTAAGTTGTTCCTCTTCCTCTGTCATTGTGTCTCCTTCCCCGTCTCTTTTGCTCACGCCCTTCCTCTCTTTAGAAGTTTTGGCATAGAATTGATAGCAAAGAGCATTGAAGCCATTTCTTTGACATGTGAACTCCTTTTATAGCATGTGGTACGATCACTTGCATTTCTGCCCATAACCATACCATTAATGTTTAAATTGGGCTTATTGACATAATGATCGCTGTTGTGAGAATAACAATATAAATATGCTCAAGGAGCACCTAGGAAAACAAGATAAGAGTGTCTCAATGCCCAGGGGACGTACACAGGTTGGAGAGTAATAGGGAACATTATGTATTTTGCTCATCAACAGTTTTTCAATAAAAGAGGATTTAAAAACTGCAGCAGTTTACAGCATATTAAGTGTGTGGTACTTGGGATTAGCTTGTGTAGTGACTCCTTTCTATGTTGCAGCAAGCTACTTCTGATTCAAGCTTAGTTTATGAAGTTCCTTTCCTCAGTGGAGCCTGCTGAGGTCCAAAGTGTTCTAAATATCACCCTCTTTGTATTGGAAAATTTGAAGGGATATGAAAGTGTTGACCCAAGGTTGAGAGTCTGAATGGCAAAACAGAGTTTGTTTTCCATTGATTTGGCTTCTGCCTGGTTTCTACACTGCCCTTTAGGAGAACAGGGTAGTGTATTTGAAGAAAAGAATAGCAACCTGTGTAACTCTAAAGTACAGTTGTATGTCATGTTAAAAAGTAACCGGCTGAAATGAAACAAACAGGTCCAGTAGAGGTGTTTTGAACAAATAGTTAAATAACATAAAGCGAAATAGAGGTGGTAAATAACTTTTGAGGAGTCACCATGGGGAGATAAAGGATCAAAGCAGACCCCGTTGATATCCATGAGATTTTTGAGATTAAGTTTCACTAGGATCAAAATTCTACCCTCAGCAACTTAATCACAGGAATGATAACTCTGTTTTCATGCTGATACTCTTTTTCTTGGTCAGGGTCCCTCCTTGCTGTAACATGAAAGCTCAGCCTGGAGTTTGGAAGAGAGGAAGGTGGAATTTGTGAGGAGATCAAATTCAACATAGTCTTGGTCCATATTGGGCCTCCCTTGGTTGATTTAAGTTGACTTTCAGGCTTCTTACTGCCTCTTACATTGTTCTGATCACCAAAACCTGGAGAAGCAAAGACCTTTTGTCTGACTTGAGCGCATTTCATGGATAATCTCTGTGTCTGCTCTGTAAAGTCTATAACATCTTCGAAAGACACAGCATAGAGCATCTGCTTTCTCCTCTCTCCCCACCACTGGTTTGTTTCTAATGAAATATTTATTAAGAGAATGATATTTGTAGGCAGAGAAAGAGATAATTCATGCGAGCAATCAGCTCTGGGTTAACTGGAGAATGAAAATGTCTTGGACCGTAGCAAAAACTCATAATCAAAAGGCTCCCCAGCTATCCATCAAACAATCAATTACTGTATCCATTAGTCCCCTTTCACCACACGTTAGAACAATTTACTAGACATGCTAATGTTTGGGTCATTGCTCCTTAAGGATGAGCAAATAACGGAGGCATCTATCAAAGTTTTGATGCAGTGTGATCTGATACAGTGTGAATATATAGCTTAGATCACTTCATATCCTCATGGTATTATTAAGTTTATTAAGGATTTGGTCTGTGGGGGAGATGCTGATTGCCTTCACATCTCACCAGCTGGAGGAAAAAATTGTCAGAAATTCAGCATTTCCTATGGTTCGACTTCTGTATGGTGAGACAGAAGGTCATTCTGTGTGTAACATGAATTAACAAACCGCACATCAGTGAAACAGTTGTGTTTTTCTCACTCCTTGGTTACGCTGACCAGATAATTGCAAA
>NW_010225596.1:0-14759 GCF_000690775.1 Eurypyga helias | reverse complement strand
AAGACAGGATTTATCCATGTAAAGGAAATCCAGGCAGGTTCTCAGGCACCACCACAGATCTGTCTTGCCTCACTGTCCTCATCCAGTACTGGATAAATCTAGTGGGATCTCAAACCATCCATGTTGAAGGAATCTCTGTTAATATTTTCATAACATAAATTTCTACCTCTGAAGACAAGAAGACTTTCTACAGTCAGGGGAGATAAAAAGACACTTCTTGATGCACTCATCTGAACTAAGTAGGCTGAATTGTTCTCTAGGGGGAAAAATATATATATATATATATATTGTCTGTGGGGGGTTTGGTGGGCTTTTTGTATTGTTTTGTTTGCTTGTTTTTTTTCCCCATACTCTCCTTTGGCCACATTTGGCATTGTCAAGTTCAGGACTGCTTCTGAGCCTGACAAGGCTCCCTTTATAGTCTACAACACAATCTCATGTTAAATAGCTGTCAATCTTTTTAATCTGGAGAATAGGGCTCTTATCTTCATTGACTTTATTGACCATATCTCCACTGAATATAATGGGAGTCTTAATAAGGGGGTTGGAGGTCAGTGCTTCCAGTACGAGTATGTAAAGCTTGGTGAGGTGGATTTCTGGCAGTTTGGTTTGGCTGATGAGTTCAAAGAAAGGTATCTACTGTGCAAATATCCCAAATTAAGAGGTATCCCACCTACGTGTTTATACCTCCAGTCCTGAACCATCTGCTTAATTTGTCCTTCTTCTTCACAGTGCATCGAATGGGACATTTGATACTTGATAGGACAGACGGGCATCTAACTTTAGGTATCTGTTAACAGTATGTAGCTCCTTGGCTCTATTAGCAATGTATAGAATCACAGAATCACAGAGTGGTTTTAGGTTAGAAGGGACCTTAAGGATCATCTAGTTCCAACCCCCCTGCCATGGGCAGGGACACCTTCCACTAGACCAGGTTACTCAAAGCCTTGTCCAGCCTGCCTGGAAGACACCCACGAATGGGGCATCCACTATTTTTCTGGACGGGGTATATAGCTTCTTAGAATGTCAGTGGAGAAAAGGCAAAAACAATGAAGCAGGGGCACAACTTTGTTAGGTTGAATTACCTGCTGGGAAAACCCTCTTCGCTATTTTGCATAGACAAGGAACAGAAAAACACAAATTCCTTGCGAACACCCTTCCTGTCATTCACTGTAATCCCTTTGTCCCCCAAACATTCATGGCTCCTTGGACAGAGAGAGGGGACAGTGCCAATAGTTGCATGCCTGCCCCCATGAGCACATCCATATGTGTTAGTGAGGAGCTCCTTGTGCAGTGAAAAGTCGTTGGTTATGTGATAAAAACCATATCTCTACACACACAAATGAGCACCGAGGAACAATATTTTACACACTAGAAAACGCTGTGCAGCACTGTGTGCACGCGTGTGCTGTATGACCTGGAGCAGCTCATTGCTGAGGCTGTATGTCCTGATTTTCAATAAGAGTAAGTAAAAAGAGGAGAGCATGTTAAGTAATAAGTAGTTATTTCATAAGGCATTATGACACTTGAGGTGTAATCTAGGCTTCAAAGAAGGAGCAGGGAGCTGTTGTCTTTCTGCTGAGAGGATCCTATTCCAGTGTGTGTTTCGAGCCAGTGGTCTATTTTGGGGAGTGAAATATGATTTTAATTCAGGGAGTGTGTCCTAACCTTGCAGTATCTGCTCATTTCTCCTTTATTACTGTAGGAATAGAAAGTATCCAGATTTGAGACCTTTGAGACGAGGTCCAATAGTTAGGAAAATTACCAAGAGGCAACCAATCAACCAAGCAAAGCCCCATACAGCAGTTTTCAGGGTAGATTTTAACATGTGACAAAATTTCTCCTGTTTTTGGGCGAAAGTTTCTAACAGAAATGTATTTTTATGTCACAAGCAATGAAGTCTTGGAGTTAATGTCTTGGGAAGGGTATTGGTATTACAGAGAGAATAAAAAAGAATACAAACAGGGAAAGTAAAATAACGAGGTATAGTCTATAAACATCAGATGATAAAATGAGGGAGCTAAATTAAGTAGTCTAGAAGAAAGTATCAATAGAGAGATGATTACAGTCTATAAATACTTTCAAGGTGAAAATATAAATGAAGAGGAGGTGAATTATTTGCCGAGTTAAATGATAGAAGTCAGAATGGCCTGATGTTAGGAAAGAAACATGTAGGTGAAGTGCTAAAGCTAATAAAGAACAGTTGTGTGGATGGTTAATGCCCCATTAGTTTGAAAAGTCAATAGTACAGTTAAAACATAAGTAAAATAAATAATAATAATGGTCCTATAAAAATGTGTGGTAGAAATTATCTGAATATTTATCTGTGGCCTCTCCTGCCTCTGACACAGTTAAGAGATTGTCCTGATGTTCACTGGAAAAACGCACTGATTTTAGATAATTTTGTTACGTCTCACATTCCGGAGGTGCTGAGCTGAAAACCTTTCAGCATTTTTTATCTTAATCATTTCCCTGAGTGTTTTATTTTGCAAATATTTTAGGTAGCTTTTCAATCCTCATGAAAGCCTTCATCAAGCCTGTATGCTAATCATGCAGGATGGGACCGAACGCTTGAGCTAAAGAAAGGTTAGCATCTCTGTAAACTTATATCACAGAGACAGCATGGAGCACATGAGGGTAATAAAGCTGGTCTGCATCGCTTTCCTTTGCTGACACTTCCTACTTCTTGTCACTCTTTGGAAGGTAAAATTCACTTCATCTTGTCCTGTAAAGAACTCATATGGGATAAATTAGCAAACTGCCAAATTCTTCCTATTTAATTCTCCCCGGACAAACTAATTCAGAAACAAGATCTTCTTCCCTTTAGCAATGTTTACGCTTCCCATTTTCATTATTTCATTGGCAAGCATTTTGGTCACAAACATGCATCTGTGACTAAATTTCCCTAATATCTTTAATTTCTCTTCCTGACGATATTCTCTAGACCTGTAATAAGTAGATACTGTTCTTGAGGAAAAATATTTTCTTTCTGCTGTTGTTATGTTTTTCTTTAGACCAGTAAATATCCTGACTTCATTTGACTTTTAATTCAAGTTGTCACTCTTCATTTTTCTTGAGATGACTGGTTGTTAAATATTTCCATTTGGTCCTCAGATCTGTGTTACTCCTTGATGTTGCAGCACACAGAAAATCAGGGTAAGCATCCCTTCATTTGAACTTTTTTTAAGGTTATTTACAGGTTGGGAGAATAAACTATGTTAGACAGGGACTATGATTGCTCAGGAGAAAGAGCCAGACTCATCCTCTCCTGAATGGATGTGTCTAGGACAGGTAGGAGGAATGGGAAAAAGTCCTCTTTGATGTTTCTGGACTCTAGAGGAAGCACTCTTAGAGGGATAGCAACCATTTCACCAATTTAATTGAAAGTGTTATCTTTATTTCACTGAATGTATTGTTTTAGGAACAAATGCTACAGACCTTTTGATTGCAAAAGTCCCTGTGTAAATAGCCCCGGCTGTGCAGTGCTGTGCCATAATTATACACTTAAGAATGTAACTGCTAGAGTCGAATGCTGAATTCCAAGTATCCTCCTTTCCTCCAGCACTGCCAAAGGGATGATTGTGTCCCATGAGCTGAAACATATAGTGTTTGGAGGGAAAAAAAAAAAAAAAAAAAAAGAAAGTTCGGTAGGAAACACAGGGAGAATTTTGTTAGGTTATATACTTTCATCACACACCTTGTTAACTTGAGCAGATATGTCACTTAAAAGAGACCAAGGAACTTGCTCCCTAAGCAATTCTTGATTGATGATCCCTAAGCCCTATTTTGTTTCCCAAGTTTAAGGAAAAGCCCATAAAGACTGTGCTTTTCTGGCCTCTGTTATTTTCTTGACCCAAGAGGAACAGCAGAACATCTATAATAAGCACAGACAGATGTGCTCTTCCAGATCCAGCTGAGCTGGCTGAAAACGTAACCCACTCAAGCTGTGTTGGGGTTGTCTTCATGACTTTCCTAACAAGATGGGGCTTGTGATTGTTCCCAAGTCCATCTCTAGTAAAACCAGTGAGGAAATATTCATCCACCTGTTTTTAAAGTTTCTTGCATGTATAGCTGATGTGAGGTAAAGGACTTTCACAAAAAACTCCATGCAAGGATGACTTCCCTGGATTTATCCTGTGTTAAATAATCTAAAAAGATGTCCTAGAAAAAAGGCAGGCAAATCTTCCACACTACCTGTGTTGGGAAGTAGCCCAACATAATTATCTACTCTTCGTTAAGGATTGCCTCCTCCATCATCTTCATGGTGTCTTGGTTTTCCTAAATCTTGTTTTATTTGAGATGCTCACGACAACTTCAGTTCTGGCCAGTTCTGGTCAAAAAGCTCAGTCTAATTAGATCCCCCTAGATATGGAAAGTTTTCATCGTAGGTATAACAAAGAGAAGGCAGGGCGAGCGCTTTGCGTGCTGTCTGGCCGTTGTGAATGGGTTCACCAGAGGTTGACCCCAGATCGTGTCACTGATCCATGACAGCCTGTTGTATAGCAGTGCTGATAGATAGTCCCAAATTAGATTTTCTACATTTTCATTTCAATTCAGTTGGCGTCTGTCGTTTCACTGCAAGTGTCTGTCATTCTGTATCTTATAAACATTTGTATTACTTTTGTTTTGTATTTTAATTAAAAACAAAAATGTCCTGAAGATAAAAACCATTGAAGTTTTGTATACTGTATTAGTTTAATACCTAATAAGCAGCTCCCTGCAATCAGACCTGGAACAATATGCTTTATTGTAGCAACTTTACAGGTAATTTAAAAAAAAAAAAAAAGGGTTACATGGCCTTGAGGAAACAATAACTTTTGTTCCCTCTTCTCCCATCACTGCTGTGCACATACGAAGGGTCTGTCAAAGTCACTTTCTTGTTAAACTTTGCTGGTTTTGATCTGTTTGGTTTCTCTGCTGATGCCATGACATGAAGTGTGTGCTGCTGACTTCACCCTTGCTTGGAGTGGCTGTTTCAGATAGGACAAATTCTGCCCTAGACTCCACTCACTTGATTTTTTCTCTGTTGAGAGGTTGCTTTCTCAGGTGGAGATACCACATGGGAGTCACCAGTTAATTACTCAGATTGACTCTGCCTGGCTATGGCTCTTTTTCTTGATCATTTTGAGTAAATCACTTTGACTTTATCTTCAGGTTACCAGTCTGTGATAACCCTCCTGATTTTTTCTGAGTTAGTGCTGAAAAAAGTTCACTGTAAACTGGAACAAAGGGCTCAGCATCCTTTGTGGTAGAAGACAGAGTATTTATGTTCTTGATTCTTTCACCTTGATGGTGAAATCTGATGGATAATAGAAGTCTGCTGAGGAAAGACTGTAAATGAAGACAGGATATGTTTGCCTGTGCGAGCACTGTCGTTGTCCCAGTGCAGATCTAGTAATTTTTGTGCTGCAGCATCTCGCTGTTTTCTCAGTACAATGTTAGGCATCATTTGAGCTGGGCTTTTCTGTGAATGGCGCCAGAAGCTGTGCTGGGGTAAATGGGTGTTGCCCCATCCTGCTGTGGCAAGCTCAGGCCCCACTTTTCTCCTCCCACAAAGAGGGATCCCATTCTCACAGAGAGGCAGAAGCCTTGTCTTGTGTCCCCATCCTCATCAACTGACCATCTACCCTCACAAAGCTCAGTGATGCTGTTACAGATTGGTGGTGAGAAGCTAACTCTGATTTTTGTCCCAATTTGGGATCAGGCTTTTGGGCATTAGCTGCAGTATTCTGCACGCAGACAATTTGTGTTATGGTTTAACCTCAGCCAGCAACCAGGCACCACACAGACACTCTCTTACCTTCCCCCTCCCTCTCTGGGATGGGGAGGAGAATTGGAGGAAAAGACAAGGAAACTCATTGGTTGACATAAGAACAATTTAATAATTGAAAATGAATTAAATAAAATAGTAATACGAATAATACTAAGAATGATAATAATACTAATATTACTACTACTAATATGTAATGAAAATAATGGAAAATAAAGCAAATTATACAATTGCTCACCACCCGCCAACTGACACCCAGCAGTCCCTGAGTAACGAGAGCCAGAGCCAGAGATCCCAAGAGTCAGACTGAGACTGAGAGAGAGAGTGTGAGCCCCAGCCCACTCTGTACTTGCTGTACATGACATTTTATGGAACGAAATGTCCCTTTGGTCCGTTTTGGGAAGCTGTCCTGACTCTGTCCCCTCCCATCTTCTTGTAGACAACAAGCTGGAACACAGGTGCAGCATGAGAAACTGAAAAAGTCCTTGGCTTAATGTAAGCATTGCTTGGCAACAGCTAAGAACATGAGTATGTTATCAACATTCTTCTCAGCACAAATCCAAAACATTGCCTTATACTAGTCACTGTGAGGAAAATTAACTGTATCCTAACCAAAACTAGCACATGCTGTGAAATGTTTTGTGGACCAGTTACTAAAAGGGATCGTTCCTCAACACCAGGCTGTGAACATTTGCTTGGACAAGAAGCAGTTCACTGAAACCCTGCCAACTTCCAGTAGAGAAAGGAGATTAAAAGATTGCTGCCAAAAAGGTTTTGTGAGAGTCAACCATGTTTCTGAATAAAATCGCTGAACACTCAAAAAAACCCTAAAGAGGTGAGCATTAACAGGAGTGACTCTCCTCCAAAATACATCGTGTAAAAATATACCCTGGTTTTGCCACTAATATGCAAATTCAAAAGCTCCATTCTGCATAGCAGCTACTAGGATTCAGTAAATCTGCTCGTTTTCATCCCTTCCATGTAGTACAAGGGCAGTCAACTTGTTGAAGAAGAAAGACATACTTTTTATTTCCAGCATCTTCCTTCTTTTCCAGTGCTCCACACTACACAGTGGCACTGTGCCTGTGCTAGGGGTTGTCTCTGCTGCAAGAAATCAAGCTGAGTTTGGCTCTCGCCTCCATGTGAACCCAGGAAAAAGACATGTCACTTTTTTTTTTCCCCCACTAGACAGGTGTTAACGAGTGATCCAGTGACTCATTCTCCTTCTTGTTTGCCTTTCCAGCAGGAACCTGTTCACCAGCTGTGCGGCACATACGTCAGGACGCAGAGACAACACAGTCCTTTCTAGACAGTCTTGATGTGACTGTGAGCTCTTGCAAGCGTGGTCCATTTACACAAAGGCTGGGTGCTACAGATGTTCATTTAGCGAGGGAGCTGAAAGCAGGGGAGCTTTCTGCCTAGCATCAGGATCCAGGGACCATGTACAGTGCAGCTCTCAGCCAACAGTGCCAGCCAAAACACGGTGCCAGCAGCAGAGTTGTGCAGAGACGGAGAATTATGAGAATATAATTCCGACAGCTAGGAAAGGGCAGGAACAGCTTTAGAAATGTGATGTGATGTAAAAATACCAATGAATGCTGTCCTTCATGACAATCTTAAAAGAACATTTGTCCACTGGCTTTGCATGTATAGAGATGCCACCTGAAGCTATTGATAGCACATCCTTCTCCTTTGAGAAGGATGGGTGCAGACATGTGTAACCAGACTTAAGTCATTCAGTGAAATGGGTTTGAAAGGAAAAGGATGTTAGATCACAGTCAGGGGAAATTTATACCCCTCTACACTGTTGCTGTTTCATTTCACTCACATCGTCACAGCACCATCTATTTGCATGGTACCTAAAGTTGCCAAATCAAGAGAAAAAAAAAGAGGAGGACAGGAAAGAAGAGGACAAACTGCCCCTTCCTTCCCTTATGGGGCATTTCCAAGAATTATTCAGAGTGAAAATACATGGCAAAATGTATCCCTCATGATCAGCCATAGTTCGCCGTAGAAGCTGATGTTCTCCATGAGCAAAATATCAGTGTTAGCCCCACCGTCGAAGCCTGGTAGGAAGGGCGTTCCTCCTAAATTTGGTCTTCACCTTGGGGTGAAAATACACTGTGCTTCTTAAAAGCACTTTGGTTATCAGAGAGCTAAACCTCAGGCCCCTGGCTTATGTTCTTTTTCTTCATCTACCACAGACATGTCATTTAATTCTCTCACCCTGAGTACAGTAAGATCGACTCTGAACTAGAGCAGCCCTAGGTGATGAGGTCAGGATTGCTCTGAATGAATTTGGTGAAGTAATAAAGTCTTGAAGGAAAAATAAAGTAGAAGAAAACAGTAGGAGGTATGAACTAGGTACTCTTACTAAGTCTCTTCTAGTTCCAGGAAACTAAATGGGTTTTCTTAGTCTTCATTACTGCAGAGACTTGAACGATTAAATTTATAAATGCTGAAAAGGCAACTAGGCAAATACTTGTTGCTATTACATTTTCCCTAAAACTAGTAATTTCTTGCAGATTCTGTAGCAGGAAGCTGGTAGAAATGGTGATTTTCATAATTTCAGGTTCACATAATTCAAAAGTAAACAACTTGATCAAGAGTGAAGATAGAAACACATGAGAGATTCTAGTTAATTTAAATAAAAATGCACTTCAACTCTTCCCTTTATGCTAATTTTCCCATGCTGTTTTTTCTCATGCTACATTGGTGTAATCAAATTTACATAACTTGAAGAAAATGCTGAATGCATTTCTGTATTTGCCCATGTTAGTGATGTATGCAGGAAGGATTGAAAATATCCCACTTAAAAGTTGTTATGGTCGTTTTAAATGTGCTCAACATCTGAGTGAAAGGGAAGAACAAGAAGTGGTTAATTGGTGATTGAGTTTCTTCCTCCCTTGTTGTGGGAAGCTCCTCTCCTATGATAACAGAGCTCAGCTTACCAATCACTGCTGCAATCTTCTGTGTGAAAGATAATGCAAAGTTGTAATATCACTATTTCACGGCTGTAAAAGATTTAGAAGTCCCAGGCTGCTTGTTCTGTGCCTGCCTGAGGCCTTTCTACCTGTAATTGCTTTGGGCTTTTGCTTGGCAAGATACAGCTCTAAATCTCATTGAGTCTGCAAAGTTAGTTGTTTGGGAAGGGTGGTTTGAGAAAGATCATCTAATCCGATTTATCAGTTGTCTTAACCTAGATGTACATCGTAGATGGGCAGGCCAAACGGACTGTTCCATGCCATTCTTGTCCCAGACAGCTTGCAGTGCCGGTGTGTTATTAAAAACGTGTCAGGCGCAGGCAGGCAGGCAGCATTCTGCACAGTTGCCCTCCATGTAAAGTATTTTATTGATCTTTAATGCAGGCACTCTGGCCTCATTATTCTACATGCAATAAAATGTGAATCTCTAAGCCTGGATGCTAGTGAGAATAGGATATCCTCATAAAGTGTAGCCTGGCTGTTTATATGTCTATACATACTATAAAGCAGGAGATAAACATCTCTGCATTTGCATTTTGTGTGAAAGCCAGAGCCAAAATGTTACCCAAGGAGATGTGATCGTTTGTAGGAGATGTGGGAGGTGTGTTGATTACTGCTTGAGCTGGCCATAGCCCAGCTAGAGGTGCAGGAAGCTTCTCGAGATTGGAGAAGACAGAGCACCCTTCCTTGGTTTTCTACCCGAGACGCGTAAGACTCTGCTTTCACGGTTGCAGAAGATTTCCTTGGAGCAACCTGCAGCATGCAGTACAGAATTAGCCTATGTGAGACTTCTTTCACCTGTGCTCATATAAACGTGGAGGTAAGCAGTGAATCTGTGGGCTGCGCTGTGCATATCACAGGCAGGTTATTTTCTGGTTTGGGTTGGGTTTGAGCTAAGAGAAGTGGTGCTGTGAAATAGAGCCACTTGCCAGACTGACTCCAAGACTTTGCAGGATGATCTAGGAGACAACTTTCAGTCTCAAGTGTCTTGCAACCAGGTGATGATGAGGACAGCTCTAACTGCTTGAAATGTGCATATGAGTGGAGAAATAGTAAAAAAGAAAAAACTTTTGTTCCTTCTCATTCTCTAGAATTAGCTTTTCAGTCCAGTTAGGAGACCCAACTTCCCCACTTTGATGGCACCAACAGCTCTGTCACATCTATCCTAGCATACTCACTTGCTATCCTCTTCCTATATTTTTGCACAGTCAGCAATTAAACCCTTCTCACCAGGACACAGGTCCTGGTTGAAGTCAGAGTGGCTGGAGATGGTGTAGAAACGGGTTCACACTGTCTAATTTCAGGCACTGAACTCAATGAAGTCTCCTCTTCAACCTCCTTCATGCCAAAGTTGAAGGTAGAAATGTGTGAGTCTCCTCTCAGCCCTTAATCCTCCTGACCCTGTAGTGTGTCATTCATCTAGTGGACAGGGTCTTAAATTCACCTCAAATAAATCTTAATTATTTACATCAACTTTCACAGTTCTTTTTGGACAGACTGTGAGAGGACCATCTCATTGCAGTCACCATCTCTCTCAGAATTTTTGTCTATATCTTCACGTTTTGCTGAGGTGTGGAAAAGAAATTTTCCTTTGAAATCACTAAACGTTTCACTGGCAGTAAGAGCCAGCCACATCTCCAGTCAACATTTCATGTCCTTGATTTCTGATAAGGGAACAGTTTTGTAATGAGCAATCAGAAATGGTATTGTTAAAGGTGTAGAGGTGGTACCAGCACACATCTTACTCTTAGAGGAGGTTCCCTAACCGAAGACGAACCATGAAGGCTGGTTGATGTTTTACTGTGTGGGATTCGTGTTAGATTTCTGCTACTGGGTGGAATAAAGACAACATGAGAACTAGAATAGAGGTCATTTCAGACCCTTGCTTGGTGATTTTATGTGACATTTATTGTAAAACTTGTGATATTGCTGTATACAAGGAGAAGAAATTGTGTGTGTTAATGCTCCTCTTCTGTCCCCTCTAATATACAAATGGGGAGTGAGGCAGAAACAGGGGTAGGAGAGGGTCATCTCTGGAGGGGTCTCAGACATCCAGCTTCTGATGCAAAGATTTTATTGCTGGTAAAGTACAGATACTGCCAGAAGTTGTCACCATCCAGATAAAATGTTTTTTCCCCCCTTTTCTCTACTGGCAGCTGCATATAGCATCTCCCCATTGGTAGAATAAATCTGATTAAAAAATGTAGTTGTAAGCAGCAACGATTTTATCCCAGTGGAAAGATCTTATCCAACAGAAAAAATGTTGTGCCTAGGCATAATTTTTCAGATATGATGAATAACAGCATAGTATGACCCTCAGTCATAAGAATTTAGTTTTAAAAGAACTACTGAGCATATCAGATATACTCAACTTATTTTCTCCTATCGTTTTTTTCACAGGCAGAGTTTGGTTTATAGATACATCTTGACAAAAATCTGCCACAGGCAAATTTCAACAAAAGAAAAACTTCAAACGCATCCAATTAACAATTTATGAAAGGAAATCCAACAGAAAATTACATAGAGATTCACAGGGCATAAAATTTGGCACTACATCAAATTTAATGTGGAAATGCCTGTATAGGGAGTTATGGCCCTTTGCAGGGCATTGTCTGTGGAGGATCAGTGAGTGCCCTCCATCATGTTTTCTTGCTATAAATAAAATATTTTGTCAGACGTGGCAATGAGCACAACTCCAAAGGGAACAAAAAGCAGTGATAAACCCAGCTATATGCAGTTTTCAGTCAGAAGTATTAAAAGTCATTAGGTTTCTTCACACTTTCAAACCCAGGATTTGTTCGCTTTATCACAGAAATGAGGGGCACTGTGCCATCAACAAACAAAATCACTTTTAATTTGCTAGCACAGCCAGCTGCCATACCTATCCTGACAGCAGGTCATGCTGACTATATGGAAGTTTACTATAGAGACATTTTTATGTCTGAAATGGAATTTAAACCCCTCTGCATCCCGTTGTTTCCTGATTTACTCACTCATTCAGCAGCCGCGGTTGGGTTTTCTCAGAAGATGTTAAGGACACAAACTCATGTAATTGCCTTCAGCATCTCTAAAATTAACTTAAACCACTGTTTTGTTTAGAGAAAAACATCTGTCTGGACCATTATCTATTTAAACACATGAATAGCCAGCTTTTGTAAGAGATGACTGAGAAGCATCTCTTGCACTGTCTGGATTATTTTGGTCGAGAGGAGCGTGTTATTTACAGATACCAGGACTCTAAACTGGGGATGACAAATAGAGTTGACACAGGCCAAGATTAAGCATATAAAACTGTGTTATTACATGGACTAATATAATTTGAAGAGTTGGTTGCTGTACTGCTGGCTCTCCTGTGAATCCTGTGCACCCACATCAGAACAGAACAGGAAAACGTTTGATAACTTTCAAATTTGCTGTCTTCCACTGAAATGCATATCTGTGTAGGAAAGCAGGGCTTAAAGTGTCCATTCATGTGCATTTAGGGCCACGGTGCCCTTGCTGTTGCCGTAGTACAAGAATTTCATTAGATCACTGTTTTCCTTTGTCTACAGAGGGCAGACTCTCGGGCTCTTCCAGTCTGCTTGGCGTTGGGCACTATAACTGCCCCTGCGTGTGCTAGTTAGACCACTGGTAAAGATGAGAGTACACCTCTGTCACCATAAATAAAGCATTAGAATATCCCTGGGGTTATTTTTTTTTCCTTGAGTCCAATAATATATGCTTTTGGCAGTGAAACACTCTACAAGATAACTTTTGTGTCCAAAGCATGTAGTAATTAGTGAATAAAACACCCCCAGAGTATCTTAATCCTATTAAAATGTGTCTTTTAAAGACTAAATGAATTTTTAACCTAATTTAAAAGGATGTTTTCCTCCCTGTAACACACCCATTCTCTGTAGATAACAGATCCCAGGGAAGCAGAAGGTGAAAAAATGTAAGACATTAACACCAAAGATTTTAATCTACTGTTTATGTTTTTGAAAAGTACTTGACTGTCTACTGCTGATATTTCTGTATGCCTCTACTGCCATCTCCCCACTTTCTTCGTCACAATGTATAATTTTCGTTGTCTGCAACTAGATGATGGCTATAATAATATATGAATTAATTTCATAAGACAAAGTCTAGATTTAGGCAACTATTATTTAACTAAATTTATTAATTTCTAAATGCAGAAATTATATGATTTTTAAAGAAATAAAGAAGAGTTAGAATTAAATAAGCGTTTTCAGATGCCTGATATTCTTCAAACTGTAGACAGCTAGTGTGTCTGAATGTGACTGTAAGAGTTAAATATTACACATTCCATGCCTCCTTCACAATTCATCCAAGGCAAATCTCAAAGAAAACAAACAAGGGTAAAGCATATAAGTGACCTCTTTGTTTTTATCTTATTCCCCTGCCTCCCTCATTCATGCTTGGTTAGGTTTCTTATTCTTGCTGTTGTGATTTGCCATTGTTTCCACTGCCACTTACAGTCTAGTATGCTCAGTTCTTCCAGTTCTACAGTCCTTCTGTGCCCTTCCAGTGAGTTGCCCGATGGCCTTGCCCCCTGTTCACTCTGTGAGAATTCAGGACATTTAGTATCTTTGAAAACCTAACCACAGCAAAACACCAAAGCCCTTCATTTCTCAGACACATCTCGTTGAAAAGCTCTGATGTTTGTGTTTCAGATAAGCCCAGATGTAGAGGAATTAACGTCCTCTGGAATTCTTGTTCTTGTTTTCTTCTCTAGCTTTCAGGGACTTTGGGGACATTGAGGTCAAAAATGTGATGTAGTGATTTCCATTTCAACTTCAGAGCATTGAAAGCACTTAGATTGCTGTTTTACTGTAACTTAAGATGAGGAGTCACAGCTGAGCCCAAGGCCAGTTCAAAGGACTATGTGCATTTTCTGAAGTTAAATACTCATACAGTTGTTGGGTAAGAGTCTTCAGCAGTGCCCATCAGTTTAGGACTTGAGCTCAGCTTCCTGGTTCCCCAAACCAACCTTGTGTCAGTTGGTTCTCCAAGTCCAGTCTAGACTGAACCCAACATCTCTGTAGACACAGGAGCTAAAGGCTGGGGGGAGAAGACCTCCTGCCTGCAGCATAGGTGCAGCTGGGTGATGAACAGACTCTGAATCTGGGTCTGAATACAACCACAGCTCCTAAAAGCAGTATAAATGTTTAGGTACCTAGAAAATGGGATCTGATGTGACAGCAAACTCAAGCCAGCCCCATGGAGTGAACACCATGAAACTGGGAGTGGCTCAAACTGATGACTATGCCGTCACATTCCTTGAAGGCTTTTACCCCTTTTTGGCTCTATTTAGTTTATCTAATAAATAGACAAGATAGCATCCTTTGTTATGTTGAATGTTGCAGGTGGGATGAGAAAGTCTTCAAGGCAAACACATAGGCTTTCTGTCTGTCTGAGAAAGGTATCTAATTCCGTAAGAATTTGCAGGAAAATCGACAAGGTAAACTTATCATAAACAGATGCACATAAACGATTTGTTCTGGTCAGAACTGTTGGAAAACCGAAGCTGGTTGCTGGAACTCAAATGCAGCTCAGGAGATCTGGCTTAAGGTCATAACACTTCCTTCGAGACTTGATATGTTTCCTCTCACATAACTTACTCGTCTTCTTCACCTTTTTATGCAATTTTAAACAATCTTTTATATTACTGTTTTCTTTTCCCGTAAGCAGTCGATGTAAAACTGAACAATATTTATACTTCCTTTGCTTTCTTTCAATTCTCCCATCCCAGCAGAGCCCTAGGACCCCCTTCTCTGACCTACCTGATGATGAGAAGATCTTTAACGGAGGAGATGGCACGTGGCAGAACCAGAGCCAGGATCAAGCCTTGCTCTCGGAAATTACAGAAGAGGATCTGGAGGCCATCCGCCAGCGGGAAGAGGCCATTCAACAGATTGAGGTCAGTAACCTTCTCCCACCATGGTCTTGGGCTGTGTGTTGCTCAACATGATGAAGGAAATGCTGATTTATATGGTTGCCTGTAC
>NW_010225595.1:3164-20175 GCF_000690775.1 Eurypyga helias | reverse complement strand
CCGGGCGCGATCTGGCTGGCGGGAGATGGGGCTGTCCCGGTTAGGAGCGGAGCGGCCGGGGAGAGCCATCGCCTCCAGCCCGCAGCGGCAAGGCGCAAACCCCGGGCAGCGGGTTCCGTAAACCCCGGCGTTCACCCGGGGCGCGACTGGCTGGTCCCTGATCTCCCTGCTGTCGTCCGAGCGCTGCCTTCTTAAAACCACGCCGCACATCGTGACAGTTTCAGAACAGAACAACCGATCGATGGAAAGCAAATATTTATGAGGGCAGAGTAAGCCGGAGCCTCTTTGTACTTTCCTACCATTCACTTAGGTCCCGAGAAAGACGAAAAAGACAGCACTGAATGAGTAAGAAAGGCCACCTCTTCCCTCATGTGGAAAATATTTGTATTGCATAGTTTCATGGTGTTCTGCGCAGCGTACCTATATATATAATAAAGTTTTAAATTGACTTTCTGTGTCCCAAAGAGAAAAATTAGTAAGTATAATAATCTCAAGAATGGCGAGTAAAGGTGTATCGGAGAGCGATTTAAAAACCACTAAATCTCTGCAAATGATAAACTTTGTATCTTAACTAGAAGATAATCTTGATGTAAAGAAGAACGCCATGGGAGCAACAACAACAAAAAGATTTATTCATGCTCCACTTGTTTGATTCAGAAGTCTTGATTTTGTAGCTCAGATTTCAGTAAAAACTATGATCATACTCATTTTGATAAAACTTTTAACTTCTGCTTGGGACCTTTAAATAGACTGTATCCCATTCTGGTTAGGGGTCAGGTAATTAGGATTCTGCAAACCCCAACATTGGTACTCACCTGGTGTTGTAGTTGGGGGCCTGATCCTCTGCGTAAGCAACTGGCTGTGGCTTCATTGCTTTCTGCGGAAGTATTGTATGCCACATCCGTTAAGGACGTATGTATCTTAATACATTAAAGATGTGTGCTTAGTCTTGAGTGTGTATTTAGGTGTTTGCAGAATCCGGACGAGGTTCAAACATGATACACAAGTATATAGTAAACTGTAATAGCCAGAAAATACAGAGTTTGTTAAAGAACTGATCTCAGCCAGTTGAGTATTGTAAAATTGCTCAGGCTTCTGAGTTGAGATAAGCAGGAACTCTTGAATACGCTAAGACTAGTGAAAAAGTCTCTGTTTTATGAAAGATTACAGGGAAGCCATTTGAAACATATAAAGAGACATATGTACACAACAATATATACTTTCCATAGGACTGTACATTCTCACTATCGTGATATTTTGCTAGTGCATAGGCATCTAAAAAGTGGAAGAAAAAAAAAGTGACGACTAATTTTCCAAGCTGACTGCAGAACAGTACAAAAGCAAACAGTGTAGATGAGGAAAAAATGCATATACTTTGTAAGCCCCTTCAGTTACACCAAACGAAAGCTAGCGTGGCTAATCTAGGCCATTACCTCTGCTGCTAGAAGCGTGCGTGTGCTGAGCAATGAGGGACGGATCCAGGAGGGGCCCTAGGTGTGGCTGTGCTCAGCTTCACCACACCTATCTGCAGGAGCCCTGACTCCGGGACTGGAATTAGGAACATCCAGTTCTTGCTCCTGGAGCTCCTTCTGGCCTTCCTTATCCAGAGAGTGCATCAGGTAAACCTTCCCAGGACTGGCTCCCATCGTTCCTAAGTCACATTCCCGCAGCGTCGATTTTCCACTCCTTTCTGCATTCTTTTGTATTGAAGGTAGCCCAGGGATGGGATGGAGAGGGGTTTTCCAACCCTTCTCACTGCCTGTAGCCCGAAGAGTGGCCCTGTGAGAGAGAAGGCTCTCCAGTGCATTCCTCTCCTCAGCAGCGTAGGCATCTCGCTCCTGTCATGCCAAGCAGCTTGAAATCCACCTCTAGACTCAACGCACTGCCCAGGAAACTTCGGTGCTTAATCTGGCATCGCAAATTCCTTTCTGGGGCTAGGCGCTGAATGCTTACGCTTGGCGCTGCCGAGTGGCAAACCTTTATGAAGGGAGCCCTAAGGTCTTTTGAGCTGCAAGGAGCTCAGAAGATAGGGTTGTGTTTTACTAACAGCTCTCACAGTGTGTGAAGGATCCCAAGGAAAACTATTGCAGCACCTGCTTATCACCCAACCGGAGCATTTTTGAACAAGTGTGTTTTTGCAGGAGTGCATTTTCACTGGAGCTGAAACGTTCTAGCGCTTGCTGATTTTTATAGGGGATTTATCTGAAAGGTTTCTCAGATCCTGGCTGTGATCATGTCATCGTAGGCTAGGTGTAGAGAGAGCAAAAGAGACAGCAGTGAGAAAGGAAAACCTGAGGTTGCCAAGCAGAATCATAGAATCACAGACTGGTTTGGGTTGGAAGGGACCTTAAAGACCATCTAGTTCCAACCCCCCTGCCATGGGCAGGGACACCTTCCACTAGAACTTGAACCAAGGTACATTTTGACAAAGACATTAGTAATGTGATGCTTTTTATTCCAGCACAGTGCAAGGGCACATTTTGAAATCTAAGAAATTGCCTTAAACAGAATTGTTATTTTCTGGCTATTGCTACTTTTTTATTACCTTATGTGGTGATGCTGTATAGAAGGTGTGTTACTAACATACTGATGGGCTCTGTACTAGGTAGGACCTGGTGCACTGTATGCTGCTGTCTCTAGGCAGTGAGACTAGTCTACTTAGCTCGCAGTTTTGCTTAATCCTTATGCTGCTAAACCTACAAAATTTTGTCTAACTGATTCAGATTCCCAATACCTTTATGTTTAGTCACAAATGCACGATTAGAAGTGCTTCTTATGGGAAGTGAGGTGATGTCCTTCCAAGACTTCTAAAAAAAGGTTGAACTGTTCAGAGAGCCCTTGGAAAACTCAGGTATAATCAGAAGTACACATCTTAGTGGCATTTCCAGCATCAGAGTGCACTGGCTTTCACCCAAGAAGCAGGAAACAGGACTCTAAGGACTTTCAGCTTGGAGAATACTGAACTTGCATTTTGGGCAAGTGTCCTGCCCAATGGCCTGAAGGGAAACATCTCCCATGCTGTTGGAATTGGGTCACTGCATAGTCAGGATCCCAAGAAAAGGGTCGGAGGAGGAGAAAGTGACTGTGGTCCTGGGTTCAGCATAAAAGTCTGAGTATTCATGTACGGCAGGGGATCTGCTCCCAGGGCACTCCTTACCATGTGGCTGTGGATCCGTCAGAGCAGGGAAGGGCTCCCTCATCCTGCAGAGTGCCTGCACCTGAATTGATATGCACTGGATCCTAAATCCTAGCTCTCTGCCTTTAAATGGGGAACCACAGCCCCTCCTGATCAGCTTTGCATGCCTTTCATGGAGACAGGCAGCCTTCTAGGAGTTTTGATGTTGTTTACATGGATAAAAAGCACATTTTACCTTAGCAGCAGCCTTTCCATTACCTTTAAGGATGAGGTGGAGTCCTAAAACCTCTGAGAAGGTATGAATGTTCCAAAGAGTGACTTGTAAAGAAGAAAAGAAAAAGATTTTTATATTTGCAAAGAGTGACTTGTAAAGAAGAAAAAGATTTTTATATTTACAGTAGGCATTTCATTGCCATTGTATTACAACTGGTTGGGGTATTTTTTGTTTGCATTAAAAGCTGCATTTACAAAAATTCCCTCCTCTTCCATTTTATTGAGGTAATGATTTAAGATACTTTTGAAGGGCTTAAAAAAACTTTTCCATTAGCAAGATCTACTTAGGGGAAACTTCAGTCACGGCATGGGAAATTTTGGCATCCTGCCACTGCAGAAACTAAGACAAACCATAAAATGTTCCTGTGGAAGTGGCTGAAAGGTGAAGAGTCAAGTCTCCAGCCGCAAATTCTTGTATTTCCAGGTTCATTACCTGTTCTGCCAATGTTGGATATTGGTGATTCTGGTTTTGAGGAATGACAGTGAATTTGGTGGTCCTTCTAACAAGTCACATAGACTGTGTTTCTAAATATTAAAAAGCAGTCTGTGTTAATCCAGAAAGGAAAAAAATACCCAACCATGTAGCTTGAGCTGCTTACTTTAAAAAATAGCTTTAATATGTATTTCTTTTCCCTTGGTCTTTCTTTACCATTTGTTTTTTCTAATTATAAGTTCAGGCTTTCTTTGACCAGGAAAAAAAATCTATAATGAAAGGAGAATTAACCAAGTAGGTATTATTAGATACAGAAACCTGAAATTGGGAAACAGGATGTGAACTGCTTGCACTAGTTTAACTGTTTCGACTACAGGTGTGATTTTTACTGAAATAGTTTTACTGAAATAGACGCCCGTTATTACCACACCCAGTGTTTCTGTGCAGCTCTCATTTAAAATAATTTAAATGCTTTTTAGTTAGGCAGGAATTGTGGGATCTTGTGGGTGTGGATAGTTTTCTATGTAATTATGTGGACCAAATATAGATAAGGAGGAGCCTGGAAAAGATTGGCATCACCAGGACCTGGAATGTGACCTTGGTTCATAAGGTTGATTGTTCCATTAGATTGGCCAGAGTAAGTTCCTTCAAAACTTTTCCCATTCATTACCAAGATTATCCTTAGAACAGTCAATTTATGCAAATAATGGGAATCTTTAAGTCAAACCTGCATGGCTTGGAGACTTTTAGTGGGCTAAGGAACCTTCAACCATTAAGTCCTCATTCAGAAACTTTTTATTCATTTTTTTCAGTACTCTGCACAGCTCTTGATGAGAGGCTCCTGACACTACTGCAGTTCCTATAATATAGAAGAATGAGCATAATAACACAAGCTGCAATTTATTGGCACTTTATGGAAAACATGATGGTTATTGTGAAATGAATTTGGAGGTTCTACTAAAATTGAATAATAATGTGTCTGTAAATGCTAGCTCATGGTAGCTGAGGAAGTGACCATGGGTGACTGGGTGCAGGTCACATGTGCTAGTTCCCCTCCCTCGCTTTGAGACTAAAAAACTTCTAAAAATGAAATGAATGTACTCCTTAAACTCACTTGTGAAGCTGCGCATGGAGGAAGGGGTGGTTGATAAGTTTGTTTTCTTCTCTCTCTAGATGTAATTTGCCCTAGAAAAGTGTTTGGGTTGTGTTTCTGGAGGATTCCACATTATGAAAATCCCCATGCTTTCACAAACAGAAACCTTGCACACAGTTGCTCCTAGCTATTAACTGGAATGTTTAGCTATTAAATTGACTCTCCACCAACTTGATTGCATTAACTACCCTAGCTGACAAATTTGCCTTGACCTGTTGGGGTGGTCCAGTTCAGTCTTTGCAAGGAAAATGAAATTGCCCTGCGATTGCTGTTTGATTACTATAGAAACTAAGATAACAGAATCCAGAATAATCTTTTGGGTTCTGTACAAATAACCATTTTACTTTCTTGTGTTTGAATTTCCTTTGAAGGCTTTCATCTCTATCACAAGTTGCCCTCAATAGTACCTGAAAGCTGTCTCCTCATTCTGGTTGGATTGCTTCTTGGAGGGATTATTTTTGGAGCAGAGGAGAAGTCCCCACCTGTAATGAACAGTGATGTTTTTTTCTTGTATCTCTTACCACCCATTGTACTCGATGCTGGATATTTTATGCCAACTCGTCTTTTCTTTGAGAACTTTGGTACCATATTCTGGTATGCCGTGGTGGGCACGCTCTGGAACGCCATCGGCATTGGAATTTCACTTTACGGAATTTGCCAGATCAGTGCGTTTGGTTTGACTGATATCACATTGCTGCAGAATTTGCTCTTTGGCAGCCTCATCTCAGCTGTGGATCCTGTGGCGGTATTGGCTGTTTTTGAAAACATTCATGTCAATGAGCAGCTTTACATCCTGGTGTTTGGAGAGTCTTTGCTGAATGATGCTATAACTGTGGTAAGTTACTTGATAAATGATTCGTTGATAAAAACGATAAATTTTGGCGTGCCACTCCATTATATCTCTTGGTATCTGGTTATTACAGTCTGCTAATAGATGGAAGTCAAGGAGTGATAATGTGTTGATGTAATTCTCTAAATGTTAGATTTAGAAACTACAGTAGTCTTACCACACCAGCATAATGTGTAATGGTAGTGTATTAGCTCGAGATTTTGCTACCTGGTGTCTTTAGTTTCTGTATCTTTGAATTCTGTTACTTCTGTAATCTGGAACTGGAGGTTTTCCTCATCTTCAGAAATGTTGTAGGACAGGAGAGGGAAAAGCACTGGTGCGGGGTGTCCCAGCACATTCACAGGGAGAATGGGCAAATCATTGAGAAGGCACAGGACCCAGTGGATGCTGGCCTTTTGCATGTGCCCGTCCAGCTGCAGCGGCACCAGGACCACCGATGTACTTCTCCCAGGCTACAGATGAGATAGGACAGCCATCTGGAGGCAGTAATTTCTAATCATTAACTAGCTGAACTGGTTTTGTGATGCACACCTGGGGACAGCAATCTGCAAATTCCGTTAACACCCCCAATGCCCCTTGTTTGTACCCGATGACACCACGTCTGGACACTACTCCCATTTATCCATGCCTTAATTGAAATCCTGCCGGTGCCAGCAATGTCCTAGCATGCTCTCTATTTTCTGAGACATGGAGGTTCAGTTTTTCATGTCAGAAGGATCAGAAAGATTCATGAGTTAGGTCTGCACCTTCCCTGTCTCTGTCACTGGCTTCTTATTCCTGTCCTATTTTATGCAGAATTGTCCTTCAGTTTTCCTCTTTTCTGGGACTTTGCCTTACCCGCTCAACATATGTATATCTCACCATTTAATTTGGGCCTTGGTACCAATAATTTCTTCTGTGTCTACGGAGTACTGTTCATTTTTTTTTTTTCACCTACACTTCATGCTTTGCCTGATTCTGTCGCTATCCAGCCAGCTGAATTTCATGCTCTCATATGGGCTTGCTTTTCTTAAAGCCTAGCTTTTCTCATTAGCTTACAGCTGAAACCGCTGACACTTTCATGTAAGTTTTCCTGAGGTAAAAAGGTCTCATATTAATGTAAACTAAACCCCTTTTTTTTTTTTGGGGGGTGTGTTTTTCTAACCAAAATCACTTTCTCCAATTGCAAAATCACCTTTCCACTGGAACAACAGTTAATCCAGCAAGATTTGGTAAGAAAACACTGCATCCTGATGATGGAAGTATTCGTGCGTGCCATTGTGCAGTGGCAAATTACTCCAACCTATCATTTTTACAGGTGCTGGCATGGCAACTTAATAACTGTGATGCATGGATTTCCTGTAGGCATCATTTTTGCCTTCTTTGGAGGGAGTCCTTCCTCACAGCATGCCTGTCCAGGTGCCCTAATGAAGAGAGAGGTATTCTGAGGAGTCCAGGATATGCACTGGCCATACATATATTCATGAGGGAGCGAAAGGAATTTAGAGTACCTTCCATCTTACTTCCCAGCTATCACTTAAAGGTAGCACTTGGCAGGAGATGAAGTGGTTTCCACATGCTAAGGATTGGTCTGCTAATGGATCCTTGTTATGATTTTGCACACCTGAAATCATGTGACTGTACTCAAAACGTGACCCAGGCCGTACCACAGATCCCCCGTGGGGTGTCCTTAGAGGACCTCACCTCCCCTGCCCACAGCGGTGGGTTACACTGCTATCTGCTCGAAGGAGACTGTGTTTTGTAAATACGATCTCTTCCTCTGTCCTTCTGGTGTCACCGGGAGAGCTGATAAAACCAGCTAGCAGGAAGATAAAACCAGGTGTTTTGTAAATACGATCTCTTCCTCTGTCCTGGTGTCACCCGGAGAGCTGATAAAACCAGCTAGCAGGAAGATAAAACCAGCTAGTAGGCAGAGCTCAGTCCCTGCCAGCTTTCAACTGCTGAAGCCCTGGAGTCTCACCAACCCTGGAAGGTACCTACGGTAGGATACAGGAACAAAGCAGGAGAGGAGCCGGAGGCAGGCTGGCCATCTGCAGAAGCTGCCTAATTCCTATGGCCACTGTAGTATCAAAAAATACAGGTGGGCAATACAGAACCATGTGGCTCTAGTTAACAGGCTATCTAAATACTTTAAGCCCTTCTTCCTGCTATCCCACTTGCACTGCCTGGCTGCTCCTAATAAAAGCTTTTGTTAGGATAGCAGTGCCATTATGCTTTCCCTTTTCAGAAAGTGTGCTACCACACCTTTGTTTTAGATACAAAGCAAGGTGTGCTTTCTCAGGAATCTCAGCTCTGTCATGTTTCTCAGGTGGTCTTTCATGCTTGATAGTTGTTGCGATATGCCTGTGCATTTGGATGGTCCTTTTCTTCCACTGATGGAATTTTGGAGCTTGGCAGTGGCTGAGAACAATGTTTGTCAGCTGGCTTCTTGTTGGTTCTTTACCAAAAGGACTGGGTCAGTGGTAACTAGCACAGTGATATTAAATGACAAGATCACAGTTGAAGTTGAGTTCAAATTCCAATTTGGAGATTAAAATCACAAAGAAGGAGACAGTGCCATTCTCATAATATTATTCCCATGTTAGAAAACATTACAGCAGTGCTCTGTGTTCCGCCTCTACTGAAAACATTATTTTAGAGTGCTTTAAAATAATTTCAGGATTAAAAACTAATAAGTGAGAGCTGATGCGAATAAGCCATTAGTGTCTAGGAAGAGCAGAGATACTCTGAAATAAGACTAAAATGTGATTGCTGACTAATATTCCTTGATGTAGCATTCAGCGAGTTCAGCTGAAGGTTACTGAGTAAAAGGAAATCTTGAACTTGAAAAAAACCCGTTCCCATACCAAACACACTACAGAATATGACCAGAGTTGATGTTAACTCACCTGAAACCTGAGAAAGAGCTGTAAAACTGAACTGCTGTAGAGTATAAGTGAAGTGAACCTGATTTTGACCTCACTTACAGCAATGTAAATAAAGAACAATAGGAACGAGATTAAATTCGTGTTCATGACATTCCATAGTCCTAGCTGCTGCTTCTACCGCGGCGGTCTGGTTTTGATCCGAGATACAAAGGAGAGCGTTGCTTTTCGTCTTTCAGATAATTTACAGCAACAGATTGAGATTTATGAGGGTGTCTGTATGTGGAAAAAACAGGCTCCATTCTGTTTACAGAGTGAATACTTGCCCATGAGGATGAGGTGATGTTAGGGAAAGGCTATTGCTTGAGTAGATCAGAATTAAATGGTTCTTTACAAGCAGTTCTCAGTGGCCTTATTTAGAGACTTGCCTTATATAGGTATGTGTATAGTTACTGTTTAAAATACAAAAAAGGCTATTTAAAACTCCAATTAAAGAAAATAATCATCTTTCCTAACACATATCAAGGGAATATTCTGCCAGGTCAAATTCTATAGATGTCTTGAAGAATAACACAACTCTGGGGTAGTCCCAAATTTGAAGAAGTGACTTGCAATGAGAGTGACCTCTCTCATTGCAAACAGCACAAATCAACAGTGCTTTTCCTTCATCCTGTGATTCATGGAGACTGTTGGGAGTCTGAACTGAGGAGTCCTTGTAAAGTGACCAACAAAGGCACACCTACTGTCAGTAAGCTTACTGTTGGTATACTGCTCTTCATGCAAATCCATGAGGTTGCAAATCAAAACAGGTTGAAAACCAATGGAACCTATTACATTACTTTCCTGTCCTGCACAGGACATAGTAACAAGGAACAGGGCAAAAAAGCTGGGAATCTGCCTCAGAGCAGCAAGATGAAGGGGTTTGCCCAAGTGGAAAAGGACGCTTGCCCCAGGTGGACATATCCTGAGGGCATCATTCCTATCAAATAAATAGTTCATGTTCCAGCTCTTGCCCTGCTTGTTGGTTTGTAATGAAGATTGGAAATCACTGGTGGCCAGGCTGGGTTTGATTTAACCTTCTTTTTTTCATGCTTGCTCTGGGATATATTTTTTCTTTTTCAGTTATTTCCTTTCAGTTAGCCCAAAGGACTCATAATAGGCTGTGCCTTTGCATTAGTCTATAGTGAGAACTTTTACTTCTGTAAGACTTACCAAATTTTGGCCAAGAAGAGCTGTACAACTTTCTGTCATGTACGAGAGAACAAAACTGTGAACATGACAAATCACTCCCAGTCACTGTTCAAACACCTACATTGTTGGCACAGTGCAAGTACTGATAAAACGTTCTCTCAAATACCATTTCTGATAGAGAAACCTGTTTGGTTTACTGAGAACTCTAGAAATAAAGTGGAGGTTCAGTTCCTGCAGACTGTCCAAGATGACTAGTCAGGTGTTTGCCATGACCAAGGGGGCTTAGCCTGTGAACCCACTTTTCATTTCTGGCTTAGATTCTTTACATGGTAGGAGTAGGTGCCTACGACTGAGCGTAGGTCTGTACAAGGGGATGTAGCCATCATGGTATCGCGTGGATGGAGGCATACGTGCAGCGCCAGACAAGGCTTAAATCTCCCAAGTAAGTCTGCAAATGGGAAGACCCTTTAAGGTTTCTTTAAGAGCAGCTGATTTCCTTGTTGTCTGTTTTGTAGTAACAAAAACGCTGGATATTACAGAAATGTGATGTTTACATTGTTCTGTTTCCTGTGTAAAAGAAAAAGGCTCTCTGGCTAAGAAAATATGATAATCCTATTGACCAGTTTATTTTGGACAATGGTTACAAACTCTTCGAAAATTAAACAAAGCAAGTACATGGTAACAGGTACCATGTATGTAATTTATTTAATGTATGTAATGTATTTACCATGTATTTAATGGGGATTAAATCCAAATCTCTAGAAATTAGATAAAGTTTGAGGTGGCTTTAAACCATTGGGTTCTTAAGGGTTAATCTGTCAGAGAAAGAGCACTCCATGGATGCCCGGTTTCTTGTAGTCCTTGGGGTGGTCACTGTCCGTCTCCTCTCCCCCTCCACCCCACGCCAGAAGGATTTGTGGTCTAATTCAGTACTGCAGCTCTTGGTGTCTTATGTAAATCAAACACATTTGAAAATAACTTGTTTTTTCATTGATTATAGAACTGTGGTTTTTTTCTCCTCCTTATTTCTTTGATTCTGGGGAAAATCTGAAATGGCCATTTGTGAAAAAATTAGAAGCTTTGCAAAGAAATTAATTTAAAGAAAGACTAGATAGGTCTGTGCTCCTGGCACAGACTCAGTGGCATGGGGTAAGAAACCAGTCCCATTTGCAAAAATGTGAATAATTATATTTACCCTTCTGTGTATATCTCCCTGATATTTATGGATGACAGGTAATATGCCAGAGACAAACAACAGCATGTCTCAAAAGTGAGTTCAAGGTAGATAGAGAAATTCAAAGTTCAGTGTTGAAGCAGAGAAATATAAATGACATGAAGGGAAGTTAAGAACAGTTCAGAAACATAATGTGCTTTTTTTTTCCTCATAGGTCCTGTACAATTTGTTCAAGTCTTTCTGCCAGATGCGCACAATTAAGGTTATTGACATATTCGCTGGGATTGCTAACTTCTTTATAGTGGGGATCGGTGGAGTATTGATTGGAATCCTTTTGGGATTTGTAGCAGCCTTTACCACCCGTTTCACCCATAAAATCCGAGTGATTGAGCCACTCTTTGTCTTCCTGTACAGTTACTTGTCATACATAACAGCTGAAATGTTTCATCTCTCGGGCATCATGGCGTAAGTACCCCAACCTTCAGTAATAATAGCACCCAGTAAGAATGCCGGAGGAAATTGCAGAGTGGACCAGATTTTGCAAACTTTGCCATATGGCACCGTTCCACTGTGCATGGCAGCGATGGTGGCTTGAGGATTTCCGGCCTCTCCCCTCCTGCTTCTTTCCATCCCTTTCTTTCGGCTTGCCACCACACCAGCTGTGTCACTAAAGCTGTTCGTGGCGTCACACCATAAACCATATCTTTGAAATGTACCAAGTTAAAAATAATCCCTTGTATTTTTGGTGGGTTTATTTTTAACCCAGATCAGTTTGGTGGCCTGTGTCCTCATGTGACCCTAAAACTAGTCATAAGGGCATGGCTAAGCAGTGGCCCAGAGTGATGTGGGGGCAGTGGTGATGGGGAGGGAGTGGGAGTGGTAGCCGGGAACTTCATGAAGTGGCTTCACTTCCGATGCCAGTAATTTGTGAAACTACGTCTTCGCTTAGTCACGTGAGCAGCCAGTAAGTACCATTCAATGAAGACAATGTATATATCATTAAGGCAAACTCCTGTTGCATTAAGAGCACAGTTAGGATTGGGTGAATGTAAAATTTGCAGTATCTAGTCCTGTGGATAGGTATTTGCAGTATCTAGTTTAGTATCTCGATACATGTGCCTGTGTGTTATAATGTTTATATTATGTATAAAATAATATTGTTCTTCCCAATTCCAACAGATAAAAATATTTTTACTCCTGGTTTTTCACTCCTGGGCTTCAGTAGAGACAGAGAACAGCCTCCTGCTTGATGCTGTTTATACTGTAACAACCTCAACTTTAGAAAGAGCCTTTATGACACTTGATAAACGGTTTGCTCTGGTTCCAAATATATTTTTAAAAGCCAACCTTCTTTAGTGACTTTTTATTGTTCTAGGGGCAAATATGAGTCATTCAGGTATTAGGAATATAGCTTTTTATGAAAGCTCAGTTGTTACTTCAGAGTATCAGTAATACTTGATAATACCTCATCTGATGATTATCTTTTAGGAAAGTGAAGATAGGTTTGATATCATAGCCGTGCCAGTATAAGGTTTTCCGGAGCTGGGGAGCAGTTTACATGGAAACTTACAGCTGATGAGTTCAGTAGCATAAAAATAGAAATATGCCATGAAACGGGAGAGGTTAGTACTTTAATATAAGTAAAGAGCTTAAGATTGCATGGGTTTCTTTCTCTGATATGGGCCTAAATAAAGCAACATATGCATCCACTTTGACCGAGTTCATAAACGTGCCATCTCTTGCCCTAGCTTCTATTCATAGTGTTTGTGTGGTTTCTAGTTTCCTCCACTTCTTAAGTCAAATGCCCTTGACATCCTATGATCAAATACTTAAAGGGCTTCTAAACCAAAGACGTGTGGCTGAACTGTACATGGAAAAAATTGTAGCAGTATGCATGAAAATACTAATTTGGACTGCAGCATCCAGGATGCTGCGGAAAGGGCACATTGGGTCTGCTGGTGGCTCAGCGGACCCACCACATGCCAGTGCCTGCCACCGGCAGCCCGGTGCTTCCCATGGCACTAATGACCTGTTCCTTTTCATTTGTAAGAGTGGTCCCTGCGTGGGTGCAAAACAGTGGGGGATGCATCAAGTATTTTTTCCCTCCAACGGTGCAACAGAAAATTAAAATGTCCTGTATGTGTTTTGACTAAACATATTTTGTACCAGCTAAGGGAGCTGCCTACGTCAGTAACACCCAGGGGGTGAGAGGGAAAGGCCCTGTAGCATCTCAGCTGTCATGAGATGTGAAGCATGCCCCCTCCCAGCACATCCCCTTGGAGTAAATCTATCCCGTGCTTTTCACACTTTGCTCGGCTTTGAGCTGCAGAGAGTACTTTGCTCTGTGTCACAGCGTGACATGCCCGGGTATTGAGTTTCCTGTTGTTTCCTGTGGCAAACGACTCACGGCAGGATTGCCTGGGTCTGACTTAGCAAAGCCAGCCCTCCTTTGAGCACGGAGTTGGACCAAATGACCTTGGAGTCTCCCTTACAGCCCAGCTTGTTTGTTCGTTATATGCTTCTGTGGCCATTTATAGTTCAGCCTATAGGGAATAATTGCCCAATCTCCCATTTTTCACTCGTATCCACTTGAGTCTGTTAAACTATTGATTCCCACTTCCTTCATAACCGAGTTCTGAAAGATACTCAGTGAGACCTTGTGGTTACGTGCTGTACCATAGTTTAGGCGGAGGACGCGCAGGAACGCACAGCGTTATCAAATAAGGTACATACACAGAGTGCCTCATTTCTATGTGAGCAACAATTCACTGGCAGAGGAGTAGAGGGGAATGAAAGATGCTTGTCCCGCTTCTGGTAAGTCTGTGTACTCGTCCTGGGGACAAATGATTCTTGAAACATCTGTCTACAACCCCTGCAGCAGGTTAGCCAGCTGGAACAGCGAAGGGGCTGAACCACGTCCTGGTGAGCTGCAGTGAGAAAGTCCCCTCCAGAGAGGGAAGAGCTTTTGCTGTAATTAGAGCCGGGCTTGAATCAGTAGCACTGCTGTAAAACACATAGATGTGAATCTGAACTTTATTTGCTTGGTTCCATTCTAATTATAATGCTACATTTTCTGCTCACTAATTTCTCATAAAGGCTGTGAAGCAGAAGAACTATTAATATATGTTTCTTTTTTTTTGCAACAGTGAATTAGCAGGCTGAAGAACACACATTGAGACTACTGTAAATTTAATAGGTCAAGGAAACTTGAGGATTGAACCCAGTGGCCTAGTTTATTGCAGTCATGACAGAAACCGTACTGTTTGTACAGGAGGACTTTTATTCTACAGAAGCACAGAAGGTTTCAGGTTAATTGCAATTAACTGTTTTTTCCCTCCCCTTCTTGACCAAGGCAACTCAGGTCACAGAAGTGGAAGCTAGAATTAATATGTGTGGATGAGAAATGTAAACTAAAACACATGTAAGCCTTTGCTTACATTATGGTGACAGTAAAGATTTAGTTTGGGAAGAACATACTATAATAATGTACATAAAATCTCACATTTTTGGAGAAATTGATTTTATATTAAATTCTAACACTATATTGCCCTATCCTTTTCAAATTAGGGAGGCTTGAACAGGTTTTTTTCTAAGGTAGATAAGTACTCTGAATAGATACCAGATTCATCAAGTGAGCAGTGATTAGCTGTGCAGTATTACCTGAAGAGTAACAAAGAGCACTATTTGTTATACTGGTGAACCAACTCATCAGCTAGTTGACACTAATTGAATGAATGCAAAATGTGGCTGAAAATAACATATATATATATATATATATATGTGTCGTCCCTTTAAATTCTAGTGGTTAAGCATGGTAGTGTTTTAAGTTACAGCTTGCAAAGATCCTGATTAATCTGGTGGCAGATTCCTATCAGTCTACTATTTACAGTGTCTCCATTACCTCAGGATCCAAAAACAGTGTCCAGAGCAAGTTTCCCCACTCCCCCAGCAGCAGGGCTTTCCTAAATGACTGCAGTCATGAAAACTATTTATTTTAAGAGGGTAATAAATAGTACCGAGTATTTTGTTGGGTCTTTGAGGCAGATCTGACAGCCCTAATGCATTGAGCAGTAAGCTGCAGCTTTGAAACAGCCGTGGGTCTGGCAATGGCTGTTTTGCAGCCTGCCTACGGTGTTCTGGCTGTATTGCATTTGCTGCCCCTGCACTTGCCAACTACACTGTGTGTGCAGTGTGCTGGGAGTAGCCGGGATGCATTGGACATGTTATACTTGTACAGATGAGCTCTGCACGCACAGGAGAGCTGTCATGACCCGTGACATAACCTGAAATGTTTGTAGGTCTGCCAGTGCAGCCTGTGGGTTGTGAAGAGCTCGTTTGCCGCTGGATATGAGAGGTCTGGAGGGTGAAAGTGCAAAGTAGATCTGATACCCTTTTGCACATAGGTTGGTCAACAGAATTCTGTGTAAAGTGAAGGACCCCGGGGATGTTTGACAGCTTCCAGGCTTTGGTGTATGTCACGGCCAAGTCATCACTCCTTGTCAGGACAGAATCTTTGTAGGGGCCTGGTCATCTCACACTTTTTTCCCGAGATATGCAGGCACATATGTTTTGTGGAATCTATGGCAAGTCTCCAGCCTGGGTAGCTGTAAATCAGAACAAGGAGGAGAGCTGTGAGGAGCATTGGTGGTCTGTCTGCATTGGCTAAAATGCAGGACCTCTGTTGTCCCAACCACATGCTCAAACTAGAAATGTTACTGAAACCCCTGAGTGTTGCAGGGAGGAAGCTTGCATGCTCATGGAGTTTGCATAATTTCTTCCACAGTGGATCCCATGTAGCCATGATGAGCTCTGCTTCCCAGACAGCGTGGTACTCTTGGGCCACTGAGGATCTTTCTGCTCAAGTTTATGGTGAAATCAGGTCACAGTGAGGAGAGAGCTGACAATTATGTCACTACCAAATGTAGGTGGGAGTCTGGGATAGTTTTAGTCAAGCTTTCCTTCTTCTTAGTCTTGGAGTGTGCTTAGGGTTGGAGCTAGTTGTTGCCATTTTATTTTGTGTGAACTAGATCCACCTCTCTTATCACCAAGTGTAGGTGGATGAAAATGCAGGGTGAAGGCCAGTTTAGGTGCACTGTTCTGCTAGCAAACCCTCCCCAATACCTGCCCCATTGGCCTTCAGACCCTCTTCCCTGGGTTTTATTCACCCCAATTTGCCTTCAGGTTCTGTGCCACTTGACAGAGGTCAGTAAAGTACACTGTGCCCCCTTCCAGTGCATGTGTTGGTGAGGTCAGAGATCTACAGCTATGTTTCAGTTGTTGGCCACTGTCCTCTGCAGTAGGCCATGTTGGCTCCATGGCAGAGGAGAAAAATTCTGGACAAAACTAACTTTAATTAATTAGGAGAAACATGTTCAGAGTCTGCCAGGGGCTAGAACCTAGGAATGTGTGTTCATAATGTCAGTGAGCTGTTTCTGAGCTTTCCCTCAGCCTGCCTTTCCATTTACACTCACATTCAGGGACATTTGGGTTGTTCAGAGATGAGGTTCTTGGCTTAGAGGTAAGACATGCTCAGCAGATTTTCTGCAGTGGGATGTCCATGAGAGGTGAGAGTGTCATCTTCAGCTTTTTCCAAAGAGAGATTGGCAATCCTACCGTCCTCTTCCATGAGAGAGAGCAGTGTGAAGATTTCAGTAGGAAGAGATCTCCTCTGTGATGGCAAATAACTATAACTAAAAACCTGGTGGAACCGGGATAAATAACCATAGGACAAGTCCTCGTGGGCTGTATTCAGAAAGGCAGCATAAGCAGACATCTCTCTCTCTTAGGTTAGGCTTAGTATACATGGTTTGATTGAGAACCCATACGTGCGTGTTTGTAACGTTTTTAACTGGGAAATCAGAGAAGGCATTTTTGCCCTAAATAATAGAACCAGGAGTGACAGCTATTTTATAACACATCTTCCTGACCCTGATAATT
>NW_010225595.1:0-3152 GCF_000690775.1 Eurypyga helias | reverse complement strand
GCTCCCCTACACTGAGACCCATTCTGAGGTTATCCTCCAGCCAGCTCTGCTAACTATCCTTAAACGTATAAACTTCATAGCTGAGTGGTCCTCAGCTGCTCTTGCACCTTGGGCAACAGTACGGAGCAAGTGATGTACAGCCAGTAATGTAACTTTTCTGCTGATTAAGAAATAATTTCCTAACACAGGCTCAGAGCACAGACACATAGGTGTAATTACAGTAGGCCCTGTCTGTTCTTTCATGTATCAGCTGAGATGCCCACTTCATTCATTTGTAGGTGCTTTAAATGTGCGACAGCGCCAGCCTGATTTCTGGGGGTGTTTTTCTCCTGTTCAGCCCTGTGCACAGGCAAAGCAAGCAGTGGCCTGGAGTGATGGAGGGTGACAAATTGTAGTCTTGCTGCTTACTTTGCCTGGAAAGAGGAGATTTCATTGCTGCCACTGCCATTGAGGAGGGGAATGGTTTGGTGGGGCAACTGATGGTGGGAAGGGAGGGAAACTCTGACCCAGGACATGCAGTTGTCATCCTGTCCAATGCCCCTCAGCAGCCACAGAAGCAGCAATCCCTGTTTTGCAGGACTGCCCCTACCTCTCCTCAGCTCTGCCTTTTTCAAAACACAGAGTTTGAGTGACCCCTGCACAGATCTTGTGGGTTTAGTATGTGACAAAACTCTCCATATACTGATGTCTTCTCAGAAAACTCCACACTGTGGAAGAAAAGTATCATGCCCAAAAGTGTAGGTTCACCAAGTCCATAAATTTGAGTTTGGTTATGGAATAAGTTATGCTTTGTATTTTAAAGAAAATGAAAAAGTGAATAGTACGCTGTGGAAATGAGAGAGGTTTTAAAAAAAAAAATCAAGCCAATGCAATAAAGGGTAATGTTTGCCTTTCAGGATTACAGCTTGTGCCATGACCATGAATAAATACGTGGAGGAAAATGTTTCCCAAAAATCCTATACGACAATAAAGTATTTCATGAAGATGCTGAGCAGTGTCAGTGAGACCTTAATCTTCATCTTCATGGGAGTGTCTACAGTTGGGAAGAACCATGAGTGGAACTGGGCCTTCGTTAGCTTCACCCTCCTTTTCTGTTTAATCTGGAGGGCACTGGGTAAGCAAGTCTCGGACTATGCATCAGTGTGATTTGCAAGTGAAAATTTTAATCTTCATCTCAAATAGAGTATGCCAAAATTT
Organism: Eurypyga helias; assembly: GCF_000690775.1. Classification (NCBI taxonomy): domain Eukaryota; kingdom Metazoa; phylum Chordata; class Aves; order Eurypygiformes; family Eurypygidae; genus Eurypyga; species Eurypyga helias. The sequence continues at coordinate 1,955 of NW_010225595.1, read as the reverse complement.
AGACAGAGTCCCATCAGCTTGTAGAATGGTCTTCATAATTTGTAATGTGTCCTAGATCTCGGGGTCAAAATGAAACCCAAAGATCAATTTAGTCCTGATCCTGACCATCTGAAGTCAGGGGCTTGTTAATCAGAGTGAATTTTAAGTAAACATTTATTTACAAGTAATAAAAAAAAGCAGTTTGGCAATGTAAAAGCATATTGTGTTTTGGTGTTTTTTTTTTTTTTTTTTTTTTTTTAATTTACGTTTACTAGCTTTGTGATTTTCCCAGTCATTGGCATAAATAGCATCAAAACAGGAAATGCTGCAGTTGAAGTGTTGTTCAGTTATATATTGTGATGAAAAAAATCCTGTAAGTAACTGCTTGGCCCTTCCTGAGTTTTCAGTACTAGCTCTTTTTCTTTTACCTCAAGACCTATGTAGAGGTCAGGCTTGTACATCTTAAACCAGCCCCTCACCCCAGTTTCATCTGTAATGATTGGGTCCTTCTGTATGTAAAGGTGACTCATGCTCTGATTTGCCTCTGCACCCCTACTTGCAGCTCCCAAGTGTCCCTCCAGCGCACAAAGCTGGACTTTTTTCCCTCATGCACCTGCAAACCCTCGATTAATACCTTACGCTGAGAAACAGCCAAGCAGCCTGACTGCCCCTCCAGCTCTTGGCACCCTTCACTTGCCTTTATGCCTTTACTGCAGTCTGACACATCTCTGAACCCTTTGCCTTCGGTACAGCAGCGTGCACTGGCATCTTCTTGCTCCATCCCCAGCCCTGCATCTTTCCTGTCTGTGCAAGTAAAATTGAGTGAATAGGAGTCTGCAGGAAGCAAAGCACAGATTTTTGGAGGTGACAAGCCAAAGTGCTCAAAAGCGCCTCAAATCCTATTAAAATTTTTGGACTGTTGATCTGTGTACTGGTTTTGGCTGGGATAGTGTTAATTTTCTTTATAGTAGCTAGTATAAGGCTATGCTTTGGATTTGTGCTGAGAAGAATGTTGATAACACTGATGTTTTAGTTGTTGCCAAGCAATATTTACATTTAGCTAAGGACTTTTTCAGTTTCTCATACTGCATCTGCAGTTCCCAGCTTCTTCTCTAAAAGAATCATGGAATCGTTTGGGTTGGAAGGGACCTTAAAGATCATCTAGTTCCAACCCCCCTGACATGGGCAGGGACACCTTGCACTAGACCAGGTTGCTCAAAGCCACATCCAGCCTGGCCTTGAACACTTCCAGGGATGGGGCATCCACAACATCTCTGGGGGAGAAACTAGGGGGAAAGAAACTGGGGGAAAGAAACTAGGGGGAGCCACCGCCACGACAGCTGACCGGAACTGACCAAAGGGATATTTCATGCCATAAAATGCCATGCTCAGTATATAAGCTGGGGGGAGTTGGCCAGGGCTGCTTGGGGACAGGCTGGGTGTTGGCTGGCAGGTAGTGAGTGGTTGTATCACTTCTTATTGTTGTTGTTTTCATTACATATTAGTAGTAGTAGTAGAAGTACTAGTATTATTTTCACTACATATTACTATTACTATTATCATTATTTTAATTATTAAACTGTTCTTATCTCAGCCCATGAGTTTTCCTAACTTTTTCCTCCAATTCTCTTCCTCGTCCCACTGGAGCCGCTGGGTGGTGCTTAGCTCCTGACTGGGGTTCAACCACAACAGACTGCTCGAGAGGCAGAGTCTAGCAGATAGGTGTCTCATGGAGATCAGTTGGCTGCTTCAGGTCCTCAATCCAGCTGACCTAAGGTGGTTAACTCACTAAATATGTTTGAGAATATGCTCCTTAGGCAACTTAGATTTTTCTTCCAAGGTGTTTTCAAGCTGCTAACTTTTCACTTCTTCAATAATATATAGGTGAGAAAAAAATAAAGGTGTTTTAAAGCAAATATTAGTGGTTTAGGGGATTTCTCTGTAATTTTATTTTTCCTTTTTTCAACACCCCCCCC
>NW_010225594.1:37894-44764 GCF_000690775.1 Eurypyga helias | reverse complement strand
CTTATACCAGCTCCTGAAGATTTCCTAGATGATCTAGATGATCCTAGATGATTTCCTAGAACTAGATGATCTTTAAGGTCCCTTCCAGCCCTAACCATTCTATGATTCTATGATTCTATGATTCTTAAATGTATTAACTAGAAGATTTATTGTTTGAAAATGGTTATGAAATTTAAGCGATACCAGAGTAATAGTATTGTATTTGTCAAAGCAGCCCTTTTAATGTTGGGGTTTTTTTTGCATTTTTATGTCATTCACTTTATTTAGGACATATAATTGCCAAGAATTCTTAGACATAAATGGAGAAGCATTTGTACACATAAGTGCAAGCCCTTATTTAACTTTTCATATCCCAAATCTGATTTCTCTCTTGAATTCCTCACTGTTGACTTTGTGGCTCTTTAAGGGATGCAGAAAGATGCAAGATATCCTTGTCTTGCACTGAAGTATTGCAGTAGATACAGTACTACCTGTGATTAGCCTTACACAGTGTCATGGCATCATGGCTGAGGACTATCTTGTTAGGTCCTACTCTGCCCCGTCTGAAACACAAACTCTGGGAACTATTTCAAGATTCAGGTTATGAGGCACATCAATCTCCACAAACTTGTAGCACAAAGCCCTTAATTGGCCAGGGAGTTTGCTTACGTCTACCCATCCCATCAGAAGTAAACGAATGTAGAATTTCTTTTGTGTACCATAGCATATGCAGCAAATGCAATAAGAAAAAATACTGTGGTGGTATTGCAGTTCTGGTAAACAGAAAACTGAGGTGAGAAATTATGTTGATTTACTGCTCTAACTTTTTCAGCTCTGGAAGATCAAATCTTGACAATATCTAAAGAAGATGGGATAATACAGTGTTACAGAAAAGCTCATTGATTGACAAAACTGCCTCAAAGCAGCCACTGAATCTTTTTCAGATGCTACAACCTCTTCAAGGATGCCGTTTGGAAAATTGAAGTGTTTACATCTGTCTTGTGCAATCTTTGTATTTATTGCATCTTCTCGCTGGTTTATGTTCATTTTAGTTGACATTTATATTTTATTTTCAAACTTATTTGTTTAGTTTTGGAAAGGGTCAGATTTGAGAAGGTTCAAAAACTATGCGTCTGAGAACTTGAAGTCCTGGAAATTGATCACACTAAATTACTGTAGCTGCTGTTAAAGCTGAAGCCAGCGCAGAACATTTTCAGTTACAGTAATGCTATATGAAAGTCATTTGATTTTTGATAGTGTCGTCAAATTGCTTAGAATATTCCATTTGCACGAATCGTTGGAGGACAACGTAACATCAATACATGTTTGGTTGCAATAGAAGAGTGAGACGTACACAAAAAATGAAGTACTGACAATACAGTATGACAGGTAACAGAAATATTTTATATTACTATTAGAAGCAAGTGGGAATTTTTAATATTTTGAGTACTTCCAGGATCTAAACTCATATAAGCTGCAGTTTAAATATCCTGGGATATTAATAAGGTATTATAAAAAGTCAACAAGTGCTCTTTGATAACACTTTTATTAGAGCAATAATTGTAAATGGTTACCATGCTGTATCATATTTTGATAAAATTAAATATTGTATTTATTTGAAATACTGGGCTGTTCTGCGCAGCTCTGACTGTGCATGCTCAATATGTGCACTTTTTATTGTTACTTTTAATGAGAAACTTTATATATATACATTTAAATGTATATTAATTGGAATATATTATGGTGAACTATGGAGCAGTATATATTCTATGCTGAATTTGAGTATTTAAACAGGCGAAAGATTTACTGGTGAAAGGAATGCTGTGAACGACTGAGCATAAGGCAGAGAGATGCTCTCCTCTTGTACACTATAGTATATGCCATTCATACCACATTGAAGTTTAAGAACAATTAAACACAGAAAGCAGGTTCCTCGGGCGAGCAGTAGAGCTCACGAAGCCTGGTGTTTGGCAGATTTGTGTCTCCAAACAAACTCCTTTCCTCCCATTCTTCCCAGCAGGGTTGATTCCCTGGTGCTTTCCTGCTGGGGTTTCCCACCTCTCCCTCTGCCTTCTATCCCTGCCTCCCACATGGACCAGTCATATTGACATCAGTGTGGCTAAAGTAGATGTTCACCCATGTAGAATTAAGTTACTTGGAACAAACTTCCAATCTACAAATTACTTTGGGAGGATGAATATCACCAGGCGCAAGTATTGTTGCCTTTTATGTTTCTAAAAGAGTGGCTTCATAGTGAAAAATGACAAGTAATTAGGTGTCAAGGGTCTGGACATTGCACTGTGCTAATCTTCAGAATCTTGAAAGATTGGAAGTCATATATCTTAAACTTATGTGGTATAAAAGTATTTTTATATGTAAAGCAACACAAACAAGCATTTTGTATTTTATTTGCCTCTGTACTGATGTTTAATAATGACCAAAGTGCATTCTGGTTTTTGAAAGAATGTATTACTGGAGCTTTAAGAACTTACTATATTTAGTTTCTCCTGTGAAAACTTCAGCTGCATCTGATCTGTTTCTTCTTTCTCTGTTGTTTGATGTTGGGATTGTTTTTAAAAATTAAGTACATTTTATACACAGTTTTTTCCAAATTATGGTACAGACCTACATGGAACTTAATTTTGCACAAATTATATTTTAAGGAAAAAAAAAAAGTACAGCAGGAGTTCTATGGGTGTTAAATGATAAGGATATTCTTTTTGCAGCCTGTCACTACTGCAAAACCATTCTTTGCTCTAGAATGGAATTCTTTATAGAAATGTAAATTGGTGAATATATGGCTTTCACTACCTTTAAAAAAAAAAAAGGGAGAGGGAGGGAGAACACTGCGGTTTCGGTTGAAGGTGAGATTAGTTTAACCACGTATACCTCAGCAACTAGCACTGTGCTGGATTGTTGCACTAACAAATGGCGGCTTGGGGAGAGTCAGAGATTTGTGACATGAAATCAAAAATAATAAAAACCTTTATTTGCTACCATTAGGTATATTTGTTATGTTAAGAATGGAACAGGTTTAATTCTCCGTCCCTCCGTGTGGAAAATCCAACGTGAGAATAGAGGCAAGTAGAAATATGGCACATCTTGCGTGTTAACTGTTATTTTTTGCCACATGTTTTGTAACTGAACGTGTGATCAGGCTTGGAATAAAGCTTTCTATGGTTGATGGAAAAAAGAAAAACAGCTATGCGGTGAGCTATATCTTTTAGTAATATCCAGCGTATTTCTGAGTCTGCCTGGTTTCATTTAAGTCCATATATTCTATTTAAATCAAACGTATTTGGGAGAGAAATCCTGCACGTGGAATGCAAATGGTGGTGGTCAGAACTGCACCTTATTGCAAGAACACAAACCTTCAGACACTTCTAATTATGCAAAGTAGTTCAATGTTATTAAGATTACTGGACATGCAGCTTCCAAATAACTGTTTCTATTTGAAAAATATTGAAACAGAATTCAGCTTTATTTTACCAGGATTTAAGGGATTTCTTTCATTTTGACTGTTTTGTTATGTCACAATATATAATTCCATGTAAAAATCATAATACAAGCAAACTAAAAATGCTTATTGAGATCCAAGTGAAATGTTTCAATAACATGTTATGGAATATTTAGACAGGATTAATGCAACCCGTCTGAAAGCTGGGCAGCGACTGCCACCGGATGTTTGTCCTCTGGTCGTTTCGGTCTCCATGAATACTGCACCCCGTGGACTCTGATAGGTATGGGCAGCTACCGCAGTCTGGAGGATGCTGTAGACTGTTGCTTAATATGGGATGTTTGGTATAGGGGATGTTCCACATGAAGCAGCATTTGTCGACCGTCTTTGGGCTGTATCAGTAGTTGGATCTGCTTCTCCAGCCCAAGGCCAGCCCCTGCAGAGGGCTCGGCTTGGGGGGGGTGGAGCACACTGCTCCCCCCCAACAGCCTGGACGCTTCGGCAGCTGTTCTGCACTTCAGCTGATAGTACGCCTGCGTTAAGGCAGATAGGCCTTTCTGGCAACGAGGTGTCAGAAGGTCTTGCTTGGGTGCTGTCGTACCAAAGACACAAGGGAGTTTTGTCTAAGCAGGTATTTAAGACGATGTGATTTTCATTATTGTATATTAATGTAAAAGCTCAGGCCAGAATCTGCTTCACCAGGGAACAATTGCAGTGTGGCAGTAGGAATAAATGGGAAAGGGCACAGCAAACCATTTGGTTGATGCCAGCTGCGTTAACCAGTTTGAGTTTGTCACTGGGGAGCTTTCTGTTGATACCTTTGGTACACATCCTTACGGAATGTCTTACTTAGGCAAGTGCAAAATGTCTCTATGGAGTTAGTTTAGATTAAATGTTGGAGAGTCAATAAGTATCCTCAATGTGTTAACAACTCTCTCCAAGTGTTGTTATGAAATAATATGGAATGAATTTTAAAGCTTATATTTTTACCTTTTCCTTCCCTATTCTTACCACTTTTTAATCATTTCACGCTTGAGTTGACACAAATTGACACCTTTAAACAAAATTTCAGAAATCTGGAATTGCTGCAGATTGGCTTTCATGATCCAAAGTCAGTTCTCTGGGCTGTAAGCAATGCCATGTCTCCTGCTATCAATAACGGGATTCTCTGGAGAGAGAAATCAAGAGAGATTTTCTTTCTTGCTCTTGAGAGATGAAGCTACAACCTTCAGTTTGGCCACAAGCGCCTGTGATGTGATAAACAGCACTGATGGCTGGTCGGAATCATTTTTTCCAGTTGGTATAGCATTATCTGGAGTAAGAAATAAGGTCATGCTGCAGGAAGCTTTGTCCTTTTTACTTCCCTTTTTTTCCTACGTCTGATTAGTAAATTCAAGCAAAAGAAAGCACATGCTTATGTGCTTTCCCATGGACAAGCTTCCAAAATGATTTCATTCGTTACTAATTTGATTTCATTTATTACTCTGTGTTTAAAACTGACAGCTCTTTATGCAGAGGGACGCTTGCATTCCTAAACACCCACTGACCTTTCGTTTCTCGCCCTTACAAACAGCTCCTGCCCCTTCAGCATGGTCTTACCCGTGACAAAATTTATCAGGGGCTAGGTGGCCACCTCCGGGCGATATCGCGATCTGGGCCTCAGTCTCTAGACACGTGGTTGTAAATTAAATGCCATCCGCTGCTTTTGCCCTCTCTCCTGCATGTGACTGGATGGGAAAGGAATGACTTGGCTAATTGAAACATGCAGTTAAACATGGAACCTAAGGTGGCACTAAGGCGGACGCGGACGCGGGAGCCCTGATTCCGTGGCAGGCTGTGGCCCCCGGCGCTTGTGCTGCCACCGGGCAGGCAGCCGCTGGGCAGAGCAAAGCACGGTGTTTAACCCGCACTTCTCACCTCTCCTCTGTTCGTCGTCTTTTAACCCAACAGCTCTCGGCAGCTGACAACCAGCACTGAACGTCATGAGGCGCGTTATGTCTGTCTCATGAACGTGGGCGTTACCGGGGGACGGGGTCGCGGGTCGTCTTTCGACCCGCCATGTCGGCAGGCCTCTGCTCTGTGCCGTGTCTTGTTTTCGCCGCTCGTGAAGTCGGCTTAAGCAATTCCTCCCTCTCCTGGGTGCAGCTGCGCACTTTTGCTGCCATCCTGCCTGCTACTCCGACCCCGCTGTGGTTTTCTTTTCGCGCGCAGTTTATTTCAGCGCTGTTTATACCAGAGCATGGGCACTGGGGAAGCTGCAGAAGCAAAGCCCTGCGCTAAGGGGGCAGGAGCTTGACGTTGGCTTTTTGGTTACAGAAAGACTATTCTCTAGCTACGCACAATAGCGATCACTGGTATCAATGTTGGAATAAATAGGAGCCATTGAAGCTATGGAGTTGGGATTAATTCCCATTGTGTGTAGAGTGGCATTAATACAGTGAATGCAAATAATGTATATGGCCAACAATTTTGGCCTTGAGGTGACAGTGCCGCAGTTAGAGACGGCCGTTATTTCCTTTTCTCTCCCACACATACGGGCACATCGTGCATTTTGATTGCACCACAAATCCTGGCTTTCTAGACACAAATAAAAACATTAAATATTCAAAGTACACAAAGGAACCATTGTGAAATAATTGTTACAACTTGGAGGAAGCAACAGATGTTTCACTTGTTGCTGGAACTCTCTGAAGGAGAACTGATTTTCCAAGCATATCGAGTACATGCTAATCAGAAACATTTTTCTCCATGCAGCAGCGTAATGGTACAGCGTGTAAAATGTGCTTTATGTTGGCTTAATGACGCACAGCCAGAGCATGCGCTACCCACACTAGTTTGGCAGGTTTTGCCACTGCCTTTATGTTTTGTTCCTTTGAAATTCTTTTAACTGGGCCAGTAACCTTTCTTGAAGTAAAAGGCAAAATAGATTATTAATGCTTGAAAATAACGTTAAAAAAGCCCTGAGATCCATCTGTAAAAAAACCACACCCCCAAATTAAAAGATCTAGTTTCACTGAAGGTAAACTTGATGCCTTGTTGAAGTTAGTAGTGATAATGCAGATTTGACACCTGGAGCTCGCAGGTGGGGAAGGTGCTGAGAACCTCTGTATCTGATCTTTTGAACCAGCTCCTTCTAGCGGCTGTGACCTGGACTCCTCAGGACACCAGCCTGGCTCTACAAAACGAATAGCTGTCATATTGCAGTAGAAGCCATCATCAGCCAACAGTTTCTTTTAAAGCTTGCAGGATGTTTGTTTTGTGACGGAGTGTTGGATGAACTTGGGAGAAAAGAGAAAGGAATTGTGATGTGGTTGGGAAGAGCAGACAAATGGGTTGTGGAGACATGGGAAAGGAGAGAAGCATGTGCTGGAGACTCAGGGAGAGAAGAAAGGTTTAGGAGAAGACCCAGAATTACCAGCTAGGATCTCGATGAG
>NW_010225594.1:31483-37873 GCF_000690775.1 Eurypyga helias | reverse complement strand
GCCTCATTAGTTCAAGGCCGAGTACATGGAAAGTCGATGTTGTTTAAAACACTGATAGGAACTGGGAGTAAGGTTGCACAAAAGCACAGTTTTGCCCATACTGCATGTAACCTCTACGTGGTGTAGGGGGGTAGAGGGGTAGGAGAGAAAAGATGTCAGGTAGTTTCCTTCGAGTCCTGGTGCCCAGGATTTCTTCCCATGTTTCACATGGGGGTGAGAGGAGAGGGGGATGTCTGTCCCTGAGTCTTTTCTCCATGCAAGGCTGAGGTGGCTGCGGTGCACTCCTGGACCTGCATGGTGGGAAATCATAGAGTATCTCAAGCTGGAAGGGACCCATAAAGATCATTGAGTCCGACTCCCTGCACCTCACAGGACAGCCTAAAACTGAACCATATGACTAAAAGCGTCATCCAGATGCTCCTTGAGCTCTGACAGGCATGGTGCTGTGACAGCTTCCCTGGGGAGCCTGTTCCCAGAGAGAGGAGATGAGCGCAGCCCTCCTTCCCGTGCCAACCTACAGGAAGGTGTAGACTGCACGGAGGGCACCCCTCAGCCTTCTCTCCTCATGGCTGAACAAGCCGGGTGACCTCAGCTGCTCCTCCGAAGTCTTGCCCTTGAGCTCTTTCACCATCTTGGTCACCTTCCTCTGGACACACTGTAATAGTTCGATGTCCTTATACTGAGGCAGCCCAAACTGCACGCGGTACTTGAGGTGGGGCTGCACAAGTGGAGTGGGACAATCGCACCCGTCGACCGGCTCGCTGTGCCGTGCTTGATGCACCCCAGGACACGGTTGGCCCTCTGGGCTGCCGGGCACACTGTTGCCTCATATTCAACTTGACATCAACCCAAACCCCCAGATCTCTTTCCGTGGTCCCCGGGCTCTGGGAGCCAGGGAGAGCTCACATGGCTATGGGCATGAAGAAGAAGAAGATACCATGCGGAGAGTTGGCATTTGTTTTAAAACCAACCCTGGAACGCTGCACGCTCTTGTTAGTGCATCAGAGAGACACGGGCGGCGCTTCTCGCTTTTTTCTGTTTGCAGCGCTAGCGGTGGTACATCGCTGGCTACTCGTGCCGTGTACTAAAACATATGGCAAATTACTTGCCCATATGGGTTCGAAGAGCGATGTGTGTTTGGCAGATTAAACTCCAGAACAATCAGAAGACAAGCTTTGCATTCCAAGCTAGAGAGCACGGCAATCATCTCACATTGTCTAGACTTCCCTCTCTCCGTCATTTTTACATATTTTGCAGTGATTACATTAATTTTCTATGGCTTCCTTACTGCCAAGATCCATCTGCAACTTAGCATCGGTTAAGATGATAGCTTTTCATATTCACGGTGTTAGTCACTGTGAGCGTATTTGGACCAAGCACTTCTGATGTTCCCATCCATTTTTGTTATAGTAAATTAATCCCATTCTGGGAAGGTGATGGAAACTGTATTTTTTTTTTAATCTAGGCAGATATAATAAATAAAATGGAAAAAAATTATGAAACCAGTGTTTTAAAATAATGATTAATCTCATTTTTCTTAGAAGATATATATCAGACAGATATGATAGAGAAAACTCATTACTTTGGCTGTAAGAATGTATTAATTAAAGGAGTGTGTCACAACAAAAAGTGAAGACAAACCTATTACAGAGTAATTTTCTTTAGAAACTAGTGAACATGCAGTTCTTGACTAGCTGGAATTAGGGGTTAGTATTCCCCTTTTCAGTTTGCTGATGTTGATGTGATTTTAAATTACTTTTGACAAGTTTGAATAATATTAAATATATTAGCAAGCTGTCTGTCAGCAGGTGAAGGAGAGGGCTTAGATAACAGTGAAACCTCCTAACACGAGGAAGGACTGGAAGGTGGACTTTAATCAAAACCTCTGGATTCCTCATGCCTCCTCAGCTAAAGAGAATATTCTGTTGCATGAAAGTACTGATTGACTTCTTTCCTTTTGCCTTGGGCTGAAGCGAAAAACCTTGCTCTCTATCACTGCTTCCCGTAGTAGAGAGCAAGGAAAATTTGCCTCTAAGATTTTACTGCCTTAGGGTTTGGGCACCAATTTGTCAAGCACATAACATTTTTGGAAAAGGGAGGAGCTCGGTGGTTTTTCACGTTTGAGGGAGCAGTGAGCTACTGTGTAGGTGCTATGGAGCTCGCAGCTCAACTGTGTGTGCTCCTCTTCCCAAATTCTTCATGCATATAGCCCTTTCCCTCAGCCGGTGATCTGGGAATCCCTCCGGTTTTGCTCATGCAGTTCCTATGTACGTTGCTGTCTGAGCAGGCAGTTTGCTTTCTTCCTTCAGCTGTCACGAAATTCCAGTCTGGCGTGAGACTTGGGAGGCTGCTGTGGTTTGGGAGCTGCTTTGGGTCACCGGAGCAAGACGCCAGCCTGAGCGCTCATTGCAGTCCCCCGGTTTCTGCAGGGCTTCGCGCTGCTCTTCTCTGCAGCCCTGGGGCTGCCCCAAAGCGTTACGCAATGCCCATGCGCCTGCTCTGCCCCATGTGCATGGATGTGGTACGTGTCTGTGTATAGCTTTTTCCTCCCCAATTTTAAAATGATTCCTTTCTGCCATTTTTCCCAAGCAGGTGTGTGTGCATATTAGGCATCTGCACTTACCCCCAGCCTGCCTCCGGCAGAGCTGCAGAACAACTCTCGCTTGAAGCCACGCAGAGACTGGACCCTCAGAGCGCTGGCAGGTAGGTGATTAAGCGATGGACGGTGATGAGGTTTTATCTGCAGACCACTGCCGTGATTTGCACAGCACAGCTGTTCTTCATCCCGCATGGCAGTGCCGTGGCTCTGCCCCAGCTCAGCCCCCTGCCCCCCAGGCCCAGCTCAGCCCAGTGCCCCCCAGCCCAGCTGGGGTGCTGAGCTGCTCTGCTCCATCCTGCCTGCAGATGGGGACTGGAAACTACGTTTTGAAGGCACAGCTACACGGAGTGCCGCAGCCCGTGTCCAGAAGGCAAGGACTCATCCCCTGCGAGCTGGGCTCTGCCTCCTCCCAAGCCCTGCATTTCCTCAAGAGGGGAGCGCAGTGGTTGAAGAGCAGCACTCCTTCCCCTCGAGCTGACTTCCCAGGTCCTCTGCTGAAAAACAGGAGCCTGAAAGACCTGCAGTAGATATAGAATTTAGCAGTGCAGACTGCTGTAAGAAATTGGCTCAAATGTATGCGACTGCATACCGATACGCACGCACACGTATATGTGTTTATAGTTATATATAGAACAGAAAATGCCAGATGAACAAAACCACGGCCAAAGCGTCTTTCGTGTTACCTGTTCTGGGGCACGAAGCAGTGGGGAAAGGCAGCTCGGCAAGCCTGCTTTTGGTTCTCTGTGAATGGGTGATCTGGACTGCAGGTGATCCAACTCACATATTATTATACTGATGATCAGAGGTGGCTGCTGTGCATCGTGCTTCTTAGCTGAGATATAGAGCCGTGTCACTGTGGTTATGCACAGTCCCAGGCCAGCTCAGCCTTGGAGATAAGGAGGCAATGCATGGCAAAGCCCCCTCGGTGGCTCTGCTTGGAGGGGTCCGGGTTTCACCGTCCCCACGGCAGGCCAGAGCAGTACGTGCTCACCGCCCCTGCGGCGAGTGTTCGGCTTTGGATGGAGCAAATCTAGGGATTTGCATTCCACACTGCGCTGAAATTTTGTATGATATGCAAGAATTACTGTCGTTTTGGTGAGCGCCAAAGCAGGGGACTCGGCACCAGGGCTCTCGCTTTTATGTTCCTCGTAAAAGGCTTGAAGTGCTCAAGGAGCCTGGTACTCAGCTGGGGGTGCTTCCCCCTGTGCTGTAATAAACTGGGCATAACAGCTGATTTCTCTTCCAGGTCTTACATGAAATTCTGTCCACCCTGAAATCAAAGGTTTATGTTTGATTTTTAGTGGAGCCAAGCTGTCATTTTTATTTCATAGGGAGTTTGCTTTGATTTATATGATTAAGGGTTTTATAAAACTTGTTCTTGTAAGGATAATTTTTTTTTTTTCCCCTTTTAGAAGCCTCCTAAGTGGGGAGGGACAGGCATACCCACAAATTATGTCTCTAAGATGAGGATGTTTTTGTGGCAGTAATAAACAGGGAGAAAACAATGACAGCTTTATGCTGCCTTGCACCCCAGTGGGAAGAGCCTGGGGAGCAAATGCATGAATTAGAACATGCTCAGAAAATGACAAACACCTCAAATTTAGCAGCCCAGTACAACTTTTCTATGGGGAGGGAGGTGTGTGAATCATAGAATGGTGTGAAGCAGGTTAATGCCATTCCAAATTTTCTTCTCTGTCTTGAATTGGCCCTTATGTCTTCCTCCTCCCAGATTTTCACATCGAAGGCTAATAAACACTGCTTCTTTATACCTGCAGATCCTTGGTATACAGGTAATTTAAAATAATTGGATGCATCCAAGTCTTCTTTGTGTTCACGTCAAAGATGACCACAGAAAGAGCAATGCTGGACCTTTGCCTCAGCTTCCACACAGAGCTGCTGCAGGACGGTGGCATTAGGCTGCTGGTGCTGCAGCTGCCCTCAGGTTCCTTGGCCAGACAGAAACCCCACGTTTATCGTGGGTTCAGTAAGGCTTTGGCTTTGCTAGGTATACATGCTTGCGTTGTGGGATGCAGACCTCTGAACTCTGGTGATAGCAACCGTTCTCCTCCCATGGGAATGGCGTTACAGCAGAGCATGCTGGGATACAGGCTGGCACAGCTCATCCCTCACAGTTGTGCTTGAGAATGACAGTCTCGTGACTCGCCCCAAAGTCTCTTCCTTTCCTACCTCTCTCCTTGGTGTCTCTCAGTTCCCACCTGCTGGGCTTCACAAACTTTACGAAGTCTTTTGTTAAATATTGAAACCTTTTTGAGCACTTTGTCAAGCTTTACAGGTTCTGGAGAGACTGAATTTCCAAAACATTTTTTGTTGAACATCCCAAACTTTAAGTCCCAGCTGTCTCTCCAACTTGTAGTCTCACTCCGCCAGCAGTTACAGCCTTTGATCGTCAAAATTTCTATTATGCTACTTGATTAAAGTTATCCAGAACTCAAGGTGAGAGCAGACAGGGATTTACATTTGAAGTGATTTATTAACCTGCCGTAATTTAAGGTCATGGTAGTTTCAGAATATTGTCAGTCCTTAATTTCTGTCTCTCTTTGTGCTCTCCAGTAATAGGCAACTAGCGTTCATTTAATTCAAAGGGCTTTTTCTTCCTTGGAGGAAATATTAGCAGGAAATAAAAGATCTGTAGTTGGTAAAAGAGATTAAGAAAAAAAAAAAGTTCTTTTGAATTCCCGTTCTTAAATTCCCTGCGCTACAAACACAACTGGTTAAGATCCCACCCCCATCTCTTACCTCCAATGTGTCCCAACTCATACAGTGCCCTTTATATCACCTACTCGGTATCAGTGAGTGTCAAACTGAGCTGAGAATGGTGCAGATGTATTGTAAATGCAGTCATTGCTTGGCAGTGCTGCAATCTCCTTTTTCTTATGCTATGGAAAATCCTGGATGGGTTAATTCTAGAACAGAGAAACACAGTTGAGCTACGGTGCTCGGCACACCGTGACTGTAATACCCTGCTCTTCTACCAAGGCCTCTGTATGGTGTGGGGGGATAACAGGTGTAATCAATTTGTCTGTAAACCATTCCCTAACTGTCCTTCAGAAAAATGCAGAAGTTAGTTAGAGTATCTTGGGGTTCAGCCATGGTACAGACGGTGCTCGCTAAGCACTCTGACATTGTTCTCCTACGGGTCACCTTTCATTTCCCTGAGAACAGAATAATAATTTGATATACGTAAATACATGGTTAACCTAAGAAAAATTACATCAAATGCAAAATTCAGGTTTCGTGATAGAAAGTCACAATGACCCCAGTACGAGAGAGCTTCAGGCCTGAATACACCTACAGAATTTACTGACCAAACTGCGGCTGAGCAGGGCTGTGTGACCATGGGGATGTGCTTCTGTGAGTCCACGTCTCTGTGCGTGTATGTAATTGCTGCCTCTGTGTCCCCGAAGGAAGAAGAGAGTGCCCAGGTATTGATTCCCTCCATACTCTCTAAGGAACTGCTCCTATTTCTTTGAGAGACCTGGGCTTAGATTTTTAAAATATCTGGTATTCTTTTAAAACAGAAAAAAAATATCATAAGGACAATTTACGGGGAAAAAAGCAGACCGAACAAATCAAATCATTCAGGAGGTCTGAAAATAGTAAAGAAGTCTGAGGTAGGTGGAGTTGGGATGGTGGACTGTGTGTCAGGGACAGATGCGTCGATGGGTTCTAGGCAGAAGCACCTGGAAGAAGGGACCCGTGATGACCCGTGCAGGAGTTGTTCTCTGAGGGAAACTGTGCGTGTCGTGTCAGAAACACGCGTTTTTCTCCAG
>NW_010225594.1:27347-31441 GCF_000690775.1 Eurypyga helias | reverse complement strand
GGCTGTAGAGCGGCCCCTGACCCGCTGCCTGTACACACTTGAATGCACATGGGGGTGAAAGCAGCGTCATCTCCTTGGGAAGACAGGGGCTCTGCGATGCAACTGTGAACCTCGGAAAGAGAGATTGAGTTACCAACATGACACCTTTGCGAACACTTTAGTAATTACCTCTGGTTAGATGCGCTGTGAAATATTCATTCTCATAAACCCGTGACATCCACAGTTACTCATGTTCGTGTGGCTTTCTGAGCGTTGCATGTGTGTTCTGGGGCGGCAGCAGGCAGTGGCAGCGCAGAGAGGGCACACTGGGAATTTTGGTTTCAGCGGGATTCCTTGAGTAGGAAGGTCCTGATACCTGAGCCTGGCCACTTTCCTGCCTTGTCAGTGCCGGTGGCAATCGTCTAGGTTGCCCACAGACATCAGAGCGGGAGCTCAGCTTCTTCCTAATGTCCTGCGGGGCTGAGTCCCTGGTCATCGACTCTGGGTGGAGAGGTTGCACGCAGATGGCGTAAGTAATAGCTCCAGCTGAGCTCTCAGGGTTTCCTTGCTTATCTCATCAGTGCAGCCCGATCCTGTAGATATGCTCAGGACATGGCTGAAACTGAAGGCATCTAGGAACACTTTCATAGGGATTTATCTATCCTGACTTCAGATATTGAGACATCAGGTGTGATTTTTCTTTCACAATTAGATGCTGCTGCAGGACAATTAATTTCATCCTAAAGGTGTCAGACAGATCTCTAAAAGTACCTACTGGTGTCCTTTGTAAACAGCCTAGAGTGAGTGGCAGCAACGTTGGTATCTAAACTCGGATGAGATGAATCCTGCTCTGCATTTCTATCCTGTGAGTCTTTGGAGCAGGGACTGAATGTGGGACACTAACATTCATCTTCCCAGCCACTGGACTACTGAGTATTCTCAGTCTCACTTGCTCTGTATCGTATAAATGTTGACAGGCAGTGAGGACTTGCCTTGAATCCATAATGACTAGTTGTTGCATCTGAACACTGCAGCATCACCGTGTCATGGAGGAAAGCTGGAGCAGAATGCACACGTGTGCGCACACACACACTGTTCTTAAAATCCTGATTTCCTTAACCCGGTGGCAGAGTAGAAGATAACCTTTTAGAGACAACTGCTGAGTTGTAGTGGCAAATGGCAAATCCAGCTGCAGAGCTCTGTTTTTGCCGGAGGTGATGGAAGAATGTTGCAGATAACATGCAGTCTCCTTCACGAAGGGAGATGGTGCTGGGGCTATTCTTTTCTCCTTCCTGTGATCCTGGTCTTGAAGAGGCCATGACTGTCTTTTGCACCCTCTTGCTACCTTATTTGTGCTGTCCCACTATGTAGGATATTTCACGTTATGTTTTTTGCCAAAAATGGGTTCCTGCCAGATTTTGAGGTCACATTCCTTTTGAGCCCACTAATTGGCAATTTGTGCTTTCTGTTTGTGACCTTGGGACCCCAGTGTCATCCTGCTCCCAGAATGCATCCTTTGGGAAATTCTTCTGCTGACATCTTTCTTGCTATACAGTGCAGACTCATACATTGATTACCTATTACAAATACTGATTAGGGGTATGTGTCCTTTGAGTTCTTGACTGAGACCTACTGCAAAAACAGTTAACAGGCATGCTGGAAGAAATAAGAAGACTCAAAAAATTCTGTTCAAAGTAAGTGAAAAACTAATGAAAAAGACACTGCAAAATGAACACACAGAGAAGAAATTACAGAAATTCTTGGCTGAAAAGTCTGATTCTTGTGAAGCTGACCTCATCTGGTGTTAGGTTGACAAGATAGTAGATGGATACCAACCGGGGAGGGGATGGTTCTTCTCTGCCAAAGACTCAAAGTTTGAGTGTTCTTTAATAGCTTGATTTTTTTCATACTATTTTTCTAAGCTTATGTAGTTCTAGTTTTCTTTACTGTTTATGGATTATATCCATGGAGTTATTTAGGCTGTAGGTCAGTCTATGTAACTATGTTGCTGAGATCTGAGTTCTTATGACTTGGTAGTTTCTTCTCTGTCAGTTTTATTCTGTGTTTTCACACTCTGATTCCATTAGACATCATAAAATATCTGGTAGTTCCCTAAGGTTACATACTTACAAGGTAACTTAATAATTTTTAAATGGTGCAATATTAGCTAATTGTAAGAATTTTATGACTATGTATATTATTTATGACTTAAATGGCAAATTTTTTTCCCCTTGAAGTATAATGAATTTTATTACACTGGCTCACTTTTCTACTGAAAGAACTTAGTAGAAAATATGATGTTTGCCTTTTCTACTAATGCTAACTGCTAAAACTCAGAAGATCAACACTGGGTTATAGAGTCTGTTTTCTCTTGCCTATAAATGCTTCTGTATACAGAGCAGAAGAGGTTTAGCAGGGTCACGCCAGCATGACTGGCATACCCTGCGTGCCAGCGACACGTTCCCAAGCAGCCTGGCAGCAAGCCTGCCGCGGGCGGGAGTGATCACGAAGGTCACGTGCCTGGGTTGTCCTTTCCGAGTGGTGAGGCTGCGAGGAAGAGTCAACACCAGCACCAGAGCTGCCTGCCTCCTTCTCCTTCAGATGGGTGTATTGGGTACCTGTGCTGTGTCCCAGGGCACAGAGCAATATCAACAGCACCCCACTTCATCTAACTTCTCCCCCTTTCTCCATAGAGCAGCTCCTGCCATCCCTGTATCCTATAAAACCTGGCCATGGGCAGCTTTTTGACGTACAAAGACTCACTCTGAGTGTAAGAAAAGGGAGTAAGAGATACCATTAAAAAGAGTGGGTCAATTCATGCTTCATACTTCACATGCTACAGCTGCCTTTTTGCTTCTTTATCTATTATTTCAATACAATCTCCTATTAATAAATAAATAAATAGATAGATAGATAGAATAAATAAATAAATAAAGGTGTAATAGTGCCTTACTGTGCCTCAGGTGACGCTGGCCAACGCTCCTGTGCTTGGTAGCTTGATGTGAGAGTAATTGCTGCTGTTGTCCAGCGACAGCTCATACCACTCTGCTGTGACTTGTGGGGCCCGTTTATTCCACCTGAGCATGCAGTGTTTACATGGCCAGTCCCGGATCGGAGGTCTCCAACCCCTTTCCTGTGTTGGCTGGGTCACCAGGAGGCAATCCTGGCCTGGATGGGGAAAAATCAGCGTCTGATTCTCCAGAGTAGTTTGCCCCAGGCAAGCCTGCTCTTGGGCTGACGGTGGCAGACCCCCCGTATTTACAGGGTCCTGGTAGTGTAAGGAAAAGGCCTGAAATAAATGGGGAAATCAGGGGGATTTGTCCCTGGATTAGTGCAACATTTATGCCTCTTGGACTTCAGCAGCTGCTGAAGCAATGGGGATTGACGGACCTGCAGAGCAGAGCACGGACACCTAAGTGGGAAGGTGTGACAGGGCGGAGAGCTCCGGTGGCATCCGGGCCCCAAACACGTGGCGCCTTGTCACCTCCAGTCCCACTGCTGGGGTGCTGCTGGCACTTTGCCATAGCTAATGAAGCTCGGGGATGCTAGTGCTTATAAGTGGGGCTGAAATATGAATAATTTCCATGTCATTTGCAAAACACTTTAACAATCAGTCTCAAAAACACCAGCTAGCAAACTTTCTGCATTTATTTCAAAGCCACTTAGTCTGGGAAGGAGCTGCTAATCAAAGGACATAATGGACGTATAAAACTGTGAAGTAAAGACCTGCTTGTTAACCTCAGGGGACCGAAGGTATGGAAGGGATCAATTCAGCCTGCATTTGCATTTGTATGCCAGCATGAAAAACGTTCAATAGAAAGAGAACGGGATGAGAGAGGAGAGCAGGGAATTGGGCAGAGGATGCTCAAGGAGTCTTCCCACAGGGAGTGAGGCTGCTGAGGCTCCAGAGATGCTTTATGGGCAGAGCCCAGGGCTGGACTCTCTTTTGTTAAATGTGAAGACTATTCTGTACTGGGGTGGGAGGTCAGGGCGGAAGCATTGCTGAAGCTTCCCTCTCTCTGGAGGAGCGCCTTGCTATAAATCAACATGGCAGGTGGATAAGCAGCCAGTTAAGGGGCTGTATGCCACAAAACGGTGTCTCAGGATAAACTGTT
>NW_010225594.1:6773-27316 GCF_000690775.1 Eurypyga helias | reverse complement strand
AACTTTTGTTAATTGAAACAGGGTGAGTCTGGGGGTTTGTGCTACTTGTGACCCCCCCTTCAGCTGGATGCCACGCAGGACGGCTCTCTGTGCTCCTGGGTGCAGGGGGGACGCTGTGGGGCTGGTGTGCAGGTTGGACAGGGAAGGTGTCTCCAAAAAGCTTTGTGACCTGCTGCAGCCAGCATGGCGCTCGGGACACGTCTCTACCAGCAACCACCCTGAAAAGCTGTGCAGTATCAGGGAAATGGGACACAGGAGTCATGCAGGAGGAGGCACATGCTCGCATTCATCTTGCCTGGGGTGCTCTAAAGGAGTAATCAATCGGTATTGTTCGTGATGCTGGAGGCTTGAGAGGTACTCTGAAATACTCTATACGAACACATTACAGTGCTCCATAATGCCTGCTGGGCTTATTTTTTAAAAAAACCTTCTGGAGTGAGTGAAGTGCTAATTGGAATAGGTGTTTTGTGCATGGTGAGCTTTGTGGTCTATGCAAAGGAAGGTCTGATTTTCTTCCTGAATTAAATAGCTACCTAAATGTAGCTCTGTACTTGCTACTTTAGAGACAGGGATGAACAATTTTCTGGTTTGTGGACTGTAATTCTTTAAATACTTCAGTTAAAGCTCTTAGCATGGTTTTTAATCACTTTGGGAAAGTACAATCACCAAAGTTCATTAATTTCATATATATGGATGGAAACTTCAGAGCCATGGGCAGCCCTGCTGCCTTGTGATGGCAGGGAAGGGCATTTTGGCCTGGTTTTTGCTACTTGAGAGCAAAGGGGCAATCCAGGAAGTAAAACCTACGTTTTTTGCAGAGTGTTAGAAAAGCAGTGTAAAAATTCAGGTGGCTCCAGTGACAACAGTGGCTTCAGTTTACTGGGGGGGAGGGTGTGACAGACAGATGGACACCAGTGTCCATAGGTCTGGATCTGGCGTTCATGTTTTAGTTACTCCTTCCACATCTACAGCACCTTTGGGTGGGCAACAAGGCTGTCCCTTGGTGGTGCGCAGCAGTCCTGGGGCACAGAGGTAAAGAGAAGCATCACAGGGGTTGAATTCTTGTCCTTCCTACATTGCAGGGAGGTAATTGCTGTTGCTGGGCTGGCACCGCAGTGCCAGCACGCTGCTGAGGCCACAAAACGTGGCTGCAGCCTCGGGAGAAATAGGGGGTTAGTTTGTGTAGAAGTGCCCATCGGCACTCTGGACTTGTCTCCGAGGGCAGAGGACGGCGTCCTCTCCCTCTCCTTTCCTCTTTCTCCCTGTGTTTAACCAGGCCTTTTACTTAAATACTTTTTTCAGAAGTGTAATCATGGAACATCCTTTCTTGCTGTCCCCAAAGCTTGCAGTGCTTTGTTGCAGCGTTTGCCATGTTTGATAGGTCACCTTTTTTTTCATTTTTAACCTTGAAGAAGTTGAAAATAGAGCAGGACAGCAAGTGGCCACATCACAGAAAGCCCTGTCACTCCTCTTTCTCCATGCACCCTTTCTTGCTTATTTTTTCAGTTTAGGTATCTCCTACCTTTACAACATTTACAGCCATTCATCTGTGGAAGAACAGTAACTTTTTGTATCAGTATGCACTGTTATATAGGTTATTTTCTGCGAGATGCCACCCATCTCAGACATGGATATTTGGGAAGTTCCTGAGTGGGAGTGGAAGGTGGGGATCCAGGACCCTCTGTGCGTGAGTGTGAATGGGTATTTGTGCATTGGTGTTCCCCCAGCCGTTTAAAAGAGTTATATTTGTACCTTGTAAGCCAAACTCTCCTTATCGATTACTTGAACTGGCAGAGTGACTTATTGCCATAGGGGCAGTAAAGGCAGGAAAGGACAGAACAACATTTTTAGATTGGCTATAATTCAGAGATATTACTTATGTTACTGTGTCCTGATGACACATTAAAAAAAAGAATAATTGCTCTAAGCTTAGTGACCAGCTATGGAGAGAAATGTGTGATCACATGATTGCTGTTAGAAATACCAAGAAAGATATTTGGGGACTGGGAAGACCAGACTGAATATGCCTGCAGTGGCTACAGGAGGGTGATGGTCTACGCAGAGCCTGTGGGTATTTATTTGGACAGTGGGAAGAGGCTGCTACTCCAAGGGAGAGACCAAACCTGGATGCTCAGCAGGGGACCTGCTCAAGCTTCAAGGCCAGGCTGGATGAGGCTTTGAGCAACCTGCTCTCGTGGAAGGTGTCCCTGCCCATGGCAAGGGGGTTGGACCTAGATGATCTTTAAGGTCCCTTCCAACCCAAACCATTCTGTGATTCTATGATTCTATGACTTGCTTGGGGCATAGGTGACGTTTGAGTTCTGTCCCCTCCCAAAGCACAGCTGTTTCTGTCCAGATGGTGCACTGGATTTTCCTTTGGGAGTAATGGCTAATTGAAACAGCTCACTGTTTTGCTGACAGCTGTGAAGGTAGAAGTGATGCTCGACTCGGACGTGATAGATGGAGAAACAGGCTTGGGAGTCCTGTGTCTAGTAGACGTGGGGGTGGGTCCCTGCATGACACAGCCATGGGAAGTCTCTGCAAGTCCTCTATTAGTCATGAGAGTAGGCAGCCTGCCTTGCCTGCGTGGCCTTTTTAGCAACAATTATAGAAAATATTCTCAGTGTCAAGGGGACAAAAGAGGGAAAGAATCTTTGGAGACTTACAGAAGCGAACTGTGAAGTTAATCCCTAATGAGATCAGTCATCCCCGGGTAGGTCCAAAGCTGCCTCTAACATTAAGTTCCATGGCAGCGTACCAAGAAACTTTTCCCCTTCACACCAAAGCTTCCCCCTGCTCAAGGAGAACTGTGGAGGGCGACACTCGCGTTAGCTGAGGTGTGCTCACACCTCTGCCGTTCTGCCCTAGGTTTCTGCAGTCGCGGGGGTGTGCAGACAGAGCACATGGGCCAAGACAGAAATGTGCCTGCAGCTTTGCCTGTCCTTCCCTTTGTAAAGTGAATTTGGAGACTTCAAACAGCGATCGTAGCATGCTGCAGACACAAAACCTGGCCGGAATGCTTGGATCACCAGCAGTACAGACACTTAGCTGTAATAGCACTGAAGAAAAAATCCCCATTATTTGTACTTGCGAAGGGAGTTTCTGAAGGCCAGGGCTGATGGTTTGGGTTGGGCTTGAACACCATGGCTGTGTGTTTCTGTGACAGCCGGGAGCATGCTGATGTGACACCTCTCAGCAGAGCTGTCTCATGTGGAGCTGCTGGGAGGCTGAGGTAAGGTAGAGGTTGAGGCTGGCAAACAATGGCAGCTGGTGAGAGAGGGCCAGAAGGAAAGAGGGAAAAGAGGAATCAAAGTTCTGAGGGGTAGAAGGGGAAGATGGAGAACAGAAGAATCAATGCACTGACTAACCGCAGGGCTTATCTCAGAGACTTAGAACAGAAGCAGTGGGGAGCTGTGAAAGGGGGGATTCAGGATCGATCTGGTGCTGCTGAGGGCACCTGGGAAGTAGAGAAAGCTAGGCATGAGATATTCATATTCAGCAAAGACCAAATCAGGTTACAGCTAATCTTTGATGGAGATGAGAAATTCTTGGCAGTGGTAGCTGGCTGCACAGTCAGACATGAGAACCATCAGGTAGGGAATGCTTCCGCCGGTTCCTAGCAGCTATCCACACTGGTGCTGGCTGTTGAGGCTGTGGAGTGGGTAACTACGGGCTGCAAATGCCCCTTCTACTTAGGGGAGGGTGGTGCAGCCTGTGCTCTGCTGTGCCTCATGTGGAGTGGCAAAGGTGGCATCTTTGGCAAACCTTGTGGGAGCTGTTAAATTTCTGGCTTATTTCTTAAACTTGTTTGAAGAGCTGCTCTTCCAGGCCGTGCAGTCTGTGTGCACTTAAAGCTGCCGAGTAGAGAAATACCTGGAGAGCGAGTCCTGGGGCCAACATTTGCCGCCGATTCAGGGCTGCACCAACATCTGCCTGTGGGGTTTTTCCAAAACTCCTCCCCAGATGTGTGTTGCTGAGCACATGCAGGCGAGCTTACTTACGCTGGTGTATTGGAGTTTGGAGCGGCCGATCTGCACCAAAATAAACATCTCATTTCCCACGTTATTGCATAGGTATGAAAAAATAGATAAAAAGGGGTCATAAGAGTGGCAGTCCAGTGCAAATGCTGTACTACTATGCCAAGATTGTTTAAAAAAATATGTAATTAACAGAAAACATCAGATTGACCGAGCAATGTACGAGTGAGACTACACGGCTTCAGCACAATTCCCCGTGAAACCTCTGGGTCTAGATTAGGCCCATGCTCAGATTTCCAACCATGAAAATGGTGGCTATTTAAAGAACAGCAAATATTTTTTGAGTTTTAAAGATGCTTCAAATTTGTTATGTGTTTATTGTAATGAAAAATGACGTTATTTGTTCAGCTGGTTGAAATTTTTTACATGTAAACATTAATCTTCTGAAAAACAAGGTTCTGCAGAAACTGACACAGGGTGTATGAGGGCCAATTATTATTTTTTTAAGAAAACTGTATTTTAAGGAAAAAAGGAAATATTTATTTTAAAAAATGTCATATTTGTGTGACAAATATTAGTAGTTTTCTAGCCAGCACATCTTACGGTGCTTACAGTCTGTAACGGGATGATTTATTTTGCCTAACTGAAGGTAAGGGGCATTTTTCCGTTCTGCTCAATGAGGAATGGATTAGGCCCCACAAGAGGCTGCTGGTTACCATTATTTTTACACCCTTATGATGTTTTCTGAGGCATTGTTTTTGTAAAGTAAATTATGCCCCCTTCACTCAGCTTGTAAAGAAACCTTTCTCCTGGTAGTTAGAACTGCCAAATTCCTTCTGTACAGATGGTCTACGCTCAGTGCTGGGAGCCTGGCCACCCCAGTCCTGTGTCTTCAGGGACTGGAAGGAGAATAAGAGTTCAGGTTTTACCACCAAAGGCAAGATTTCTCCACAGCTGTGTAGCCTCACAGACCTTAACTTGCCTATATAGAATTTGTTTGATCACCTCCATGTAAATTTATAAATTACACCTCTCTTGGGAGTAAGAAATCAAAATGAACCATTTCCTTCTTTGTAATGCAGTAGCTAAATAATTCTATTTGTATGCATGGAAATGATTTTTTCTCGGTGTAACACTGAAGCCTGTCACCCCAAATTAACACAGACTATGTACAATTGAAAAAAAAAAAAGATTTTTGGATATATATTTTATTTGACAGTGGTTTAGAATATCATACAGTAAACAAGATTTCTGTAAAAGTTAATTTATCCATAGTGGTGCGTTTCATAAAAATAGTTGCTCACTTACAGCCTTTCTGTGACTATTAATACATGGAATTATATTTATAGAGATAGAGCTGTACAGGGTAAATTCACAGCTAACACTACACAGAAATATTATTTGGAATGGGGTTTAGATGATGTGCTGTCTTCACAGGTTATCGATTACAGCCGCATAAAGCAATTACTGCACAAGGAGTAGCTGTGAACTGTGCAAATTAGAGTTTATGCAAGCATAATCTCAACTGTTTTTTCAGATTTCATTGTTTGCTTTCTTTATACATAAAAATAAGATACTGGGACGTGCATCTACACTACAGAAGCATTGTCCAAAATCAGATTCAATAAATTAATGGCAAATTATATTGGATTCTAGTTCAGGGGATAAAGATTTTTTTTGTGTTTCATTAAATAAGAGTTTTATAAACAGCTACATGGACTTGTGCTTTTTTAGAAATTATAAATGGGTTTTTCTTTCTAAAAAAAATAGTTTGAAAGCTGCAAAATCCTTGACTTGAGGCTTTTCAAATAATTGGACAGGAAGAAACATGCCTATAAATTTCTCAGTCCAGTGCAATGTTTGAGACATACAATAATGTGCTAATTTCTTGGAACAAAGCCAATCTCAATCTAATTTTTCAGCAGAGCATGTGAGGAACTAAGATTGCTAGAGAACAACAGTTTTTAAATATGATTTTTTGACAGTACTTAGCTTTATGAATTTTTTTTTTTAATTACCAATGCATTATTGCCCAGGATTTTGTTTTAATTTTGACAGACAAATAAGCATACGCACATTTACGCAGACACACACGCATCTTTTTGAAACAAGATAATGACTGATTGACTGAACTTGGAGTTATTTCCTGTGAAGGCAGACTGGAATGTTTACCTGGCACTTAAGGCTTGAAATTCAAAACAGACAAGCAAGAAAGATAAAAACAAAAAGACCAAAATAAAAAAAATTAAAATGGAGGTAGGGAAGAAATGATAAAACTGAAACCATTTTTAAAATGGAAATATCTCAAATTTACTGAATGAGGACACCGACAACCGTATTTCAGAAACCAGTCTAATTATTGTTAACGTGTGCCTTAGAGGCACCTGCTCTGCCAAACTGAGGGGATGAAAGGTGAGTGTCCTAATTAAATGTAGATGGGTAGGAAACATAGCACTGTTGATAAATGAAGCTCTCGTTTTCTGCAGGAGGGAAAGGCCATTCCTTAAGGAAACTGCAGCTTTTTCTCTGTAGCACTCTTCCTTTTCATTGCAAGGGCCTTGCAGACCTCTGGGTTTTGAGCCTGACCAATTGGTTTGTGTGCTACCTCGCAGGATTTGGGGAACCTGTAGTAAATCACTTTTGAGAATAATTTGCAAATACAACTCCACCCTAACTCCTTTCCAATGTACAGAAACATGGTTTGTTCACAAAAATGGCAGTAGAAATGGTGTCACAGAAACTAATCCACTGGATTCCCCACTCCTCCCGTAGCGCCCAGTGAACTATGCTACAGGGTACCACGTGTACTATCCCAAAGCATTAACAGTGGAGACGTGTCATGGGTGTACAGTTCCAAACGATGCTTCAAAGAAACCCTTTAACCCCTGTCTAGATATGTCGAGAACAATTTATTTACAACATTTTAGCTCCATGAAGAGATCCTCTCTCGGTTTCAGCTTGCTCCGTGCAGTTTTATTTAAGGCGATGTTCCAGTTTGTGATTGCTCTAACTTGTTCCAGTTTCTTGATATAAAGTTTGAATGAAATCCGAGTCCTTCATGCAGTGGGAAAAAAATGCTAAAGCTACACTGCACTATCCTTCTCTGATGTACTGTCCTTCATATTGTTTTGGTTTCTTCCATAGCTGCCAAAGTCCCTAAAATGGAACTGGGACTTTAGGGTCGATTTTAAATCTCTGTGTTGACTATATGCTTTTGAACTTATTAGATACTGTGCATGTTGTCATGGAATTACACACTAATGTTTTCATTCCTCAATGCTTTGTGTATATGTGTGATAGTTAAAAATAAATTAAAACAAACCAATGTGAGACAAAACCTAAGAAGAACGTTCTGCGTCAGTTTGAGACAGTTAGAGGGCAACAGTCCCTTGCTTATCTGCTCATGGCAGAAGTACCAGACTTCAGGACGGTAGGTAGCTTATCCGAGCCAGGGATTTTCCACGGCCCCGGGGAGACTGTTGCCTTTCGAACTGTGGTGTTGGTGCTGCGAGTGCTAATGGAGTGGAGATGTCCCTTCCTGGGGAACTCGCTGGGTTTCCCATCAGGGTCCCTCTGGCTGTGGTCCATATCGCTTCCAGGAGAGCTGCAGCGGTTGCTACTGTACGTCTTGGTAGCACCGGTATCAAGCTTGACATGGTCGGATGCTGCAGCTGGCTTCTTCTCGCTGGTACTGGCGGATTTGTGATCTTCTTTTTTGCTAAGAGATCCTCCTCTCTTGCCTTCCGGCTTCCTCAGCCTCCCAAACTGTTCCTCACTGGTTCCAGCACACACGTGCTCTCTTGCGCCAGCCTCCATCGTAATGCTGTGTCCCACCACCTTGCTCTCTGAGGTGGGCCTGCCACCATCAGTGGTCTTATTTTTGCTTTCTGAATATCCTTTCCAAGAAGCCTCTTCATGCTTTGACCTGTCTACCTTTTTAGGACTTGCTGACCTTTCTCTTTGTTCTCCTAACCTTTTCTTTTTGTGACCATTCACCGAAAGCTCCTTTGGTTTCCTTACATCGTGTTCCCTCTTGATATCCCATGTTGGCTCTGGGCTTATCTGGTGAGAAGGGTCAGAAGGTGGGGCTATGTGTGATGAAGATAATGGTGAGATTATTTAGAGCTACTTCCGGCAGACCTGGGGAGGTGGCAGAGGGAGCACTCCAGGAGTTTGGTTCGTCTGTTGTAACAACAGAGAGAAGGGAGTTAGGGCATATTCCACAGCACAGAGCGTCTATTGCACAGGCATATGTATTCTGAGCAACATCAACATCCAAACCACATACCGGTCTTAAACTCCTCTGTCTGAGGTACACGAGACTTAAACTCCTCCATCTTAGGTGAGGGTAGACTCCCAGGGGAGTCAAGGGGGAAGAAAACAAAAATAACCTTCCCCACCCCCCCAAAAAAGAGAAGTCTGGAAGAAGCAAGAACCAGAGGGCTGGCAACTGCAAATGCTGGAAACCTTGGTCTTTTTTTCATACAGGTTCTGCTTTCCTCCGTCTGCATTAAATTATTCTTAAAATAATAAAGGCACGTGCTCATGAAATCAAATTGCCTCTTTGTAGCTGTATAATGGATTTCTTAGCTGGGCAATATTAGTGCTGTCTCTGAGGACAAATGAGAAGGACTTTCTGCCATCTATTAAGCATGTCCCCACAAGCATATAATAATTGACAAGAATTTGTAGCTCAGATAAGGTCATCATTGAATTCTGTCTCATATTTTTTCTAAACAGATATAATATTGCAGTGTTTATGGCCCCACAATTCTTACAGGGTACTTACAAAGCTCTGCCTTTATATCACAGCGTCAGCTGCTGAGTCTCTTGGCTGTGCATTTTGATTTTCTCCTGGTTACTTAGCCTCAACACAATATGGTTGGATTGTGCAGATCCTGTTTAATTTAGCTAAATAGACATCTCCATTGCTGAATCATGATGATTTTCCTAATCCATTGGTACAAACCAGAATATTCTGAGGTGCCTTTCTCTTGCATACACGACCCTCTTTTCTTTTGATTAACGTTCTGGCAGAGAACGAATCCATCATGACTAATGACAGCACGACTCCTGTTCTTACTCGTCTACATAGAGGTTAGAGAAATCACTGAACTTGGCTAATGTCATTCCCTATTTAGCACTATTGCCTGGCTCTGAACGGTATGAGCAATAATCTGTCAGAAATGAAGGACTGTCTCAGGAATCCATGGAAACGAGGTGGAACTCATGGCAAGAGCCGCATCATTTCATTGGGGGAGCAAATGTAACCTTCTAGCTGAAAAACAAGCCTGGACTTCTGTGGGTCAGGACTAGTATCTCTCAGTGTTATCAACTGTCCTCTAAAAGATACATTTATTTTTTCTCAGTGCTATGGCTGCTTTCAAATTATCATGAAGATGCACATCATCTCAAAAAACGGAATGGGTTTTACTGCCCAGCCTGGGATCTGCAGCTTGCTTGACTGAGACGGCACTTTTAAGTTAATAGCTTGATTGAGTGATGGCTGTTTTGGGGATAAAAATAGGAGAGACAATAGTGAGGTGGGTGACGTAAAGGGAGGGAGCAGTGTGGTTAGCTTAGGAGCTATTTATTTTCCCAGATGGTGTTTGTCATATGCTTTTGCATAATGAGCATATGTGTGGAGAGGATTAGCATTTGAGAGGGGAGAAAGTACAAGTTCTGTGTAAGACAAATAAACTTGGAGCTAGGAATCTAAATGGGCTGAGGGTCTCAACTGATTTAAAAAAAAAAAAAAAAAATCACACTTTCTTACCCTCCAGTTAAGGCTGAGTAATGTACCATCTGCTCCCTGCTTGGCACTTGAGTAAGAAAAAATAAAAAGAAGGCTCATGCACATGGAGTGCTCAGGTCTTAGGAGCTTGCCTACGAAAAGCGTCTGCTTCAATGGGCTTGTTCTTTACTTGTGCTTTTCAGCACTCCCTCCCCCGGTATGGGACCACAGGCTGTGCCTGACCCTCTGAAATCCAGGGGATCCCATTCGGGTTAACACTCGTGTCAGGGACCATGCATGGGGTCTGGTTCTCTAAAACTATGCCTGGCCTTGCCGAGCAGCATGAACCTGCCTCTATGGACCAGGAAAGCACCCAAACTAGGACTAAACAAGCCACCTTGGGTCTCAGAAAATGAAGTTTGTGCTTTTTATGGCATTGTCACACCTCCCCAGAGTAGAGGTGGTGCTGAGCGTTGGCCTGACCTAACCACAGTTACTATTTGACTTAACTACAGTTGTCTTTCCCAGTTGTCCACGAGATGATGTTTTTCACTGACTAGCAGTGAAGATTGGTGGGCCATTATCGGATCTCGTGCAGGGCTCTGAGAGGAGCATCTGAAGGTAGGGAAATTGCTTGTTATTTTGGGAAGTATCAGCTACCCACCAGTAAAAACATCAAATGGCCTGGAGCAGCAAGATGTTATTGATGGGTGTAATATTGTCCCTGTGCAAAATGTGCCACTATGCTCGAATCAGCTGTTTCTAGTCCAGGAGAACGGCCAGGAGATCACCATTTAAAACCAGGGTGGCAAACACCTCTCGGGGTTCATCTGAAGCATGGAGGGCAAAACTGTACTAGTTATTTGTGGGACACTCAAGGGAGGAGACCTGGTGGCGAGTGGCTTTCATTCCTTGGAGATGAGAGAACTGATTTATTCACAGACTCTCTCCCTGGACAATTTTTTTTTCTATTTTCTTTTTTTGGAAGGGAGGGAGAAAACACCAAATATTGCAGTGAGAAATCGTAGCAGGTTAATACTTACTTCAACAAAAGTGAATCAACATATTTGCTACGTGTAAAGATATATGTGACCAGGAACCTGGTCTAGTGGAAGGTGTCCCTGCCCATGGCAGGGGGGTTGGAACTAGATGATCTTTAAAAGGTCCCTTCCAACCCAAACCATTCTATGATTGTATAGATGCCTATCAACTAGAACATGCAATATTATATGCATTACTGGATTTCTGCCTCTCCCCCAGAAAACCCTAAGAGAAAGAGAACTCGGCCAACTAAGCAGGAAGACTTGTAGCCACAGCTCAAAGGCAGTTTGGCTGTGGAGAATGCCAGGTGGACTGGCTGCCGTTTGTTTAGAATACTGTGCCTAGCTGCCTTGCTGGCAAGGCACCTATATAGGCTGTATTTCCAGTGGCCAAGGGAAAAAGCTGCCATGAAATAAAACTACGGTTCATATTCTGTGGCAACATAGCACTTGCAAGTAAGAATTTGACAAAATGAGTTTCCATAAGGTTTAAGTACCATCAATCTGAGACAGGCAAAACCCAACGTAACCTGCTTTTTCTTTCAAATCAAATGAAATTATGCAGAAAGTTGTCCTTAGCCATGGTAGATGTTAATGTCAATAAGCCATTGTTACAATATGTCACTGGCTAGTGAGGAGAATACTGATGGGAGGGTATTGTAACTGACTTTCCTCTAATATTTGAACATTATGGGAAAATATCTAAATTACTAGGGTAGAGCAAAGTGCAGTAATGTAAGTAATTTGTTGCTCAAAAGAAAAGCCTTTTAAAGAGCTGCATTCAAGCCATAAGGGTTCATTTGGACTTGTTCAACCGGCACTAAAATGATTGCTTTTCCATAACAAATATAAACAGGATACAAATGCAAAATTTTATTCTGTAGAGCAACTGAAGTAATCATTTCTCTTTATGCTTATTCTGAGGTTATAGCTGCATTTTGGAGAGAGTTATTAATATTTTTGAATAAATATTTTTTCTGTAGCTTTTAAGCGTTATATAAAACCTATGTGTTAAGTGTGAACATAACCTACTTTTACTGTCAGTTATTCCAAAGTATTTCGAAACATTTGCAAACATACTGAAACAGGGATAGAGCAACAATTTTACTTTTTTTCTCTTTTCACCTCTGGGAGGAACTGAAGACAGTATTTGTTTAATAGAGCATGAACTACTAATGCCCAAACAACTTACAAGCAAAAGTGAAGGATATCACATATGGCTGAAATTGCTGGAGAGATTTAGGGATGAGGTAGTTTTAAATTTGTTTCTGACTTTGTCACTATGGATATCATTCTTACTGTGGGAGAAATTGTTTTTCAAAGGTATACATCTCACTGAAGGCTAATAAATTCCTTCCTCCCTTCTTTGCAGGGAGAAAATCTCCCTTGACCTACTAATTTAGACAAGATAAATGAGCTGGGAGCAGCACTATAATCTGTCACTGTGATGGCATTTGATTTGGTGTAATTTAGTAGGTGTTTTCTGGGTGGCTTTTAGTTTTTACAAGCTACTGTCATGCAACTTGGTGGCACTTATCCATGGGATGTGTAAGAATGACTCACCTATGACCCATTTTGCATAACTCCCAGGCAAGGAGTAAATTGCTAACTGAGTAAGAGACACCACAGACAGAAGATCTTGAGTGTGTAGGAGGACAAGTAGGAGATGAACACAGCCATTTTAGAGGAAGAGTGACAAGGGGAAAACATCAGGAGCAGAATTTTTCTGTCTAAAGATTTTTTTGTTTGAGGTAGAACTGACATATGCGTGAATTGTTTGCTTTGCTACATCAGCTTACACACGATGGTGTGGAAATGAGGGTACTACTCCCATGTGTCTACTTACTCCTCTCTTAACTAAAGCCTAGTCTTCTACCTGGATCCAGTGCTTGCTGATGGCTTAAGTCTGAACCACTAGCAAAAGGGACCCAGCCTTACTGCTCATGGAGAAGAGAGGTCTGCCTGTCCTACTTTCTGAGCGTTGCCTAGGTACTAAGTCCGAGGAAAGAGCTCAGCCTACCGATAAGTTTATTTAATTTCCTGCAATACTTACGTTTTCTTTACAGGTTGCCCTTCTAAGGTTCTGGCAAGTCTAGTCTTGCTCTGCTTATCTGCTCTGCCAAGATCTGAGGTCAAGAGAGGTTAGACCTCAGATTTGTGATGAGGTTCTCCTTTTGCATCAAAACATTTTGTATAATTGCTTGGTAGTTTATCAAGAATATGGGATTTTTCACCAGATAAAATTAACCATAAAGTACTAATATTAATTAATTTAATATTTAATAGTAATGTTAAGAGTAAAAATGGCATCACATTTTATTACTTAAGTACAATAAAATCCTAATGCCTTTTTAATCTTGAAATTAATGAATAATGATCAATATATTAAAGCTTGGATTGTTTTCAGTAGTCTGAATGAAACATTTCTTGAAACATCTAAGCATCTGTTTTTGCATCTTCCCAGAGAATCAAAGAGTTTTTGATTAAATCAAAAATATGGTGCTTTATCTTTTTTTCCCCACTTTTTGTCTGAAATTACGTATTGCCAGAAGGTGGCAAACAGTTCTTACAGATGCTGCTAATAACGAAAATGGGACAAATTGTCCCCTGGTGAGTATCCACTAATGTTGGCAGTGTTACACCAGGAATGCATTTGGCTCTTTCTCATTATAGCTTGACATGTCTGTGATGTTCCTGATTGCATTGGTCTCCTGCAGCGTGTCTTTAACGCTCTCTAAGGAGGGCTATTTCAGAATTTTTAAAGAATCTTTAATCTTTCCTCCTGGAGCTTCCACAACCCAGACATACAGCACCCTTTGTCTCCTGAAATAAGCGATTGTCTGAGGTTCTGATGGTTAGAAGAGCTCTTGGTACCTGCTGTCTGGCTGTCAGCCTCATGCAAACGTGACATGATATGCCACCCTTTCCCCAGCCTCTCCCGGAAAGCGAGTGACGATGGACTCTGCCCCCACCTTACAGGCTCCCTATACCTGTGGCTATAAACTTGCACTTCTTGTTAATTATTCAATAGTGCTATGCAAATATTTTCTCACAAATTGCACGTTGCTTGGCTTAAAACCATTCTTTCTTGGCTACCCTTTCACTGCACTTAGCTACTTTCAGGTCTCTCAACACCAATAGCTCTGGAAATACATATCAGTGTATTTAGGTGCCCTCTGCTGTAATATAGTCTTTTGTTTGGTCGGTCACCATGGGCACATCCAGGTGGGAAAAACCTTTTCATCATTAAAACTGCTCTTATGCCTTTTTTTTTTTTTTTTTAAGCTATGATGGCAGTGTGCTGTGGGTGCAGAATGTTGATTCTATGTACAGAAACAACGTACGTATATATATTTGCAAACATAAATCCAGGCTATACTCAGTTATTTTGGCATATGAGCCACTTTTCCTTTCCTACACACTCAGGTAAGTGATCTGCTTGGTGTTGTGAAGTCTTACATCTGATGCAATGAAAATCTCATCTAATTTCTTGCTATCTTAATGTAACCACATTCATAATACTGCTTGTCTGCTTGTACTCACTAATGTCATGGTGACTCTGAATAGAGTTTATAGCACCTTGTAAACATAACCTTGCTATGAGTAGAATTTTCCTGCTTTCTGATAATTATTTTGTTAGCTTTGCAGATTTGTTTTTGCAAAGGTTGAGGATGGTTGGTCAAGGTAACCAGAGAGTATTAACAAAGTCATGCAAGATTACAGGAAAACAAACATGCATCTGAGTCCCTGCATCTTTTACCTCTGAATTTTGTGCTCGGCATTTTCAGATAAGTAGAATGATTCTTTAAGAAAGACTGATATTTGGTGTATGAAACGATGCCAAGCCTACTTGCTCTGTCACCAAAGTCATTGTGCATTTTTATTTTCGTTACTGGTCTAATACTGGAGTAGTAGTGCTACTACTACTGGGAGGTATTGGTGGCATGGCTTCTGCAGATGTCCACAAGAACTGAAGAGATGTGACTGTAAATGCAGGGTAAGTGAGGAATACTTTTATCTCCTCTGCAAACTTCAAGCGTTTAATTTTACACCCAGAAAATTCAGAAAATTGAGTCGTTGACCTGTTCCAACACAGAGAAGCACAGCTGTACTTCCTGTTTTATTCAGTTCCCAGTGCCATTGATACTCTGATGCCCTACTTCTTTTCATTTTACTAATCATTACTGATGAGCAACAATTTAGTTCCTTTGGGTTCATTATATCCATCTTCCAATGTATACTTTACCTAGATATTAAATGGAAGATGCCCCAAATATTTTTACAGCAGAGGTGGTGTTCATAGAGTTCTTGCAAGGGCCATCTGATGAGACTTTGAACAATCTCAGCTCAGGTAAAATTCACTTTCATCACCATTTCTGTACTCTGCATGGGGGTTTGTTAGAAGAAGTGCTTTCATGTTTAGAGATCTAATTTGAGAATTATTGAAACACACTTCAGAAAGAGCAGATTGTTAGTTATGCTTGGAAGACCAAATCTGCAGAAGCTCAGGAGATTATATTGCTTGGTTTTGGACCTAGGGGAACAGAGAGAAAGGGAAAAATTAAACTTGGTTCAGAGGGCAAAACTGCCTATTGCAAGGAAAAAAAAATATAAAACCCTTTAGAAAAATGCTGAATGTTTTCTTGAAACAAGAAAGTGGCACACATTGATTTGTGCTGGCTTTAATCTGTGGAAAGCACTATGAATGAAAGTACTTTTCAAATTTCTATGTAACATATTCTTTAAAGACAGTTAACAAAGAAACATGAGAAGTGACTGATCTGACTTGGAGAGTTCCTGTTCTCATTCTGCACTCTTTCTGATCCTACACCATACCCAGTGCATCCTCAGTAAATCCCTTTTGCTGACTTAGTTGTTTAATTATGGCACTGCCTCACCAGTATTTTACTGTCCTTATCACTTGAGATAATAATTTAATTGCCTTACAGAGTCAGAGAGAGAGAGGCGTCTCAGAAGACCTCTGGAAATAGATGTCTGCTCTTCTGTTGAATGTGTACACAACCAATGTTGGGGACCTCCTTCTGGGAAGCCCTTTTGGAGGCTGTGGATCAAAGCTGAGTACATGGAGACCTACACCCATGGCCCTACGTCAGGCCCTTTTTATCAAGCATGGGGCACTGCAGGTAAGTGGCCTAAGACCTTGAAGGCTAATACAGGAGATAATAATGAATCCAGAAACATTCAGGATTTCTGCCCTGGAGAGCAGGTGTGTTGGGTTGTCTCCAGGACTTGGATGATCTTGGGGTGCTGCATCAAAAAAATTTAGCTCTCTCTTGGTTACCCTGCAGTTGTTCGCCCCTTAAATATAAATCACATCCATAAGCCATTCACTGTGATTTTGTAATAAAGCCTAAGCACTGCATCGTTTTTGGATCTCCAACATCAGTCAGACCTTACAACCAGGCTGAGATAATTTTAACGCTGCTCTCACAATAGAAAGATTTTAAAAAAGTAATTTTCTAGGCAGAAAAATACTACCTAAAGTGCAGAATGGGAGAGGGAAAAAGTAATCAAGATCCACACTTAGAAACAGGTTATATTTCAGACCTGAAACAGGTAAATTAATTGAATAAATCAATTTACTAATTTACTGTAATAGTCTTCTGGCTGTGAGTGGTGATTATGAGTACACAGTTTATCACTCATTCCAAGACTCATTTTAGCCTCTTCAATAATAGATATGGATCTAGTAAACAGTCTTATCCATTAAATATTTAATCCAATGCTCATGATCACTAATCTGAGTGAACTTGGTAAATTTCATTTTTCCTTGAATCAAGTTAATGCATCTACATAAATGTTACAGGATTACTGCCTAATACTGTGAACAGCCGAAATGAAAGGTTTCAGCCTGTATAGTGCTTTTATCTGCCACAGCAAGCTCCTTACTGCTGCGTCAGTGTCAAGTCTATGGACAGCCCAAGTGCTAGTCTTGAGCGATGTTCCTCTAACCACGCATTATCATTCACTAAGTCCTTCAGGCGGTTTGGTGCCCTTTTTGAAGTGATGAGCATCTCACATATCTATCTGATCAGAGCTACTCAGGCAAAAGAACCTCATCCCTTCAGTAACGAAGGTTTTATTTTTATTGTGTGGTCAGGGAGTAAAATAGGAGCTGCAGAAACCTCACAGTTCTCTTCCACAGTCATGCTGGAGCTGGAAAATCTGCACTGCAAGTTACTGTATAATTAAAAAAGATCATGACTTTAAAATTAGTTTTTATTAATAGAATTAAGCCACATTAAGTCATAAAAGGTGTTCATAAATATGTTAATACAATGTGTGGTATTAATGAAAAATATTCTGCAGAGACTGAATAATTTAAGAGTTGGATATTACACACTTAATTAAACTTAAATATTAAAATTATTAATTATCACAGATAAAATGGGCATTAAAAGTAAGCATCACACCCTGTCTGGTCGATAAACAGATGTCATCATCAAAGGTATATAGATAATATATATCCAGTCTATATCCAACCCCTTATAGACCAGTTGGAATGAGTCCAGAGGAGGTCACAAAGATGCTCAGAGGGCTGGAGCACCTCTGCTATGGGGACAGGCTGAGAGAGTTGGGCTTGTTCAGCCTGGAGAAGAGAAGGCTCCAGGGAGACCTTATTGCAGCCTTCCAGTACCTGAAGGGGCCTACAAGGAAGCGGGGGGGGGCTTTTTACAAGGGCCTGTAGTGACAGGACAAGGGGTAACGGGTTTAAACTGAAAGTGGGGAGATTTAGATTAGATATCAGGAAGAAGTTCTTCCCGGTGAGGGTGATGAAGCACTGGAACAGGTTGCCCAGAGAAGCTGTGGATGCCCCATCCCTGGAAGTGTTCAAGGCCAGGCTGGATGAGGCTTTGAGCAACCTGGTCTAGTGGAAGGTGTCCCTGCCTATGGCAGGGGGGTTGTAATTAGATGATCTTTAAGGTCCCTTCCAACCCAAACCATTCTATGATTCTATAATATATGAAATTTACTTAATAATTGAGGAATTCAGAGCATTTTGACTGTGTATGAAATGCCCCTAGAATGTTGTTTCTGGCAGGCACTGAGTGATGACAGTTCTCACTGAAGATCTCAGTAGGATCTTAAGCAAAACACACAATTTGGTTTGAACACATCCTTATTTGCAAAGCTCATAAGTAAGTATTCCTGTCCTGCTTAGGGCAGAAGCTGCAGGATTAGTTTAGTCTCTCTTTTTAGCAAACTCTTTTCAGAATGGAGGCTGCTGGGCACTGAAGGTGCAGAGCTGACTCTGGGACCACACTTGCTGTCAGGGCTGTTATGGTGTCCTGATATCTTTTGGATCCTGAGACTCTCTGAAAAGTGTATAATGAGATAGAAGTGCACGAATAAATGAATGTCACATTGTAATATTCAGCTCCAAATGAGTAAACACAAACTACATATTGTTAGAAAACCTAGATGTTTAAAATTCTGTGTTGCATATGTGTTGCTGCAGCTCAAGAAAATACAACGTCCTCTATGGTCATGTTCGTTAAGCATTGGTTGGAGAGAGCCAGTTGCCTGATATTGTCAAAGAAAAAAAAATGCATTTCACTTTCTGAGGGTTTTTTCCCAAACTAGGAGTAACAAGCTACAAGAAGTCTGACAGAGACCATGAGCTCTGCTAACCTCCCTCTGCAGTTGGGCCACAAAGCATCAGCCGGGAATTGCCCCACAGGATGGTGGAGTGAGAAGGGCAGAGGCAGTAGAAGCTGCAAGTCCCTGTATGGGCAAAGCTTGCCTTCTCCTCTCTGATGATTGGAATAACATGTTTTATGTCACTCTGTATGTGACCATTCAGACTCACCAAATTTCAGATGCCAACGACTAGCTCATAAAAGAGGCCCTGTTAGTTTAATTTAGTCTTGGGTATCCAGGCTGCTGGCAAGACTTTTCTGATATAGCTTGGTTGCCTCTTGTTTGACTTTTATGTATCTTTTCATACTTCCATGCTTTTTCCCTTAGAAGAGCTGATGGCTGTTTATGGATTCTTTTAAGCAAGATAAAAAGCTAGACTTCTTACACCCGGATAACCACAGATCAATTAAAAAACCCCACGTAAATGGATTCAGAGCCATTGTATCTGAAGTTCAGATGATAGAGAAGGAGGTAGAAAGATAAAATGTTCTTGTTCCTGTCAAGCCAGAGGACACACAATATTTTCCAGGTCCTTCTAAAGAGTATGAATTCTGACCCCTCCAAATCACTGTTCCCTTAGAAATGTAGATGAGTGGCTCTGCTCTTCTCTGGGGAAATGTGTGCCATTGCAGAAAACTGACTGTGTGGAAGAGATGTGGATCTGGTTTTGGATCCCCTGAAGTCTGTCCATTGAAGCAGTTATGGTGAGAATTATTGGCCCAGGTCACAGGGCTAATGGTTTGTGCCTTCATACTGTTCCCTTTGTACAGACTTCTATATAGAAAGGATACCCTCACAGACACCTAGGAAAGCTAACTCTTATTAAGAACAAGTTGGAGAACTGCAGTATTGGCATTAACTGGGGGCCCATTGCAAATTTGCAAATGAGAGGGACTGCAAAATGAGCAGCAGGAGAGGGACTTCACAGGTCGTTATACAGCTGAAGGTTGGATTTAACCCTATGCAAACTGGAAAGACACAGTAAGTGTTGCTGAATTCCTGGTTTTCCCATTTTCCCTGGATTACGTGAAGAATGTAAAAACTGATGCTGTGAAGGGAGAAGGACGGCTGCTTTCTTATAAGCTCTTTACCTTGGGTGCTTATCTTCTAATATTGTGAACTGGATGGAAAGCCAGGAAGCCACAAAATAAAAGTTAGAAAAAATTTGTGGGTGGGACTTTTCCCGTCTTTGGCTGTAAGTCTGCCTGCCAGTTTATGTGAACAAAATGTGGGATAATGTTTGTTCCTTTGTTTTATTCACTGTAGTTTAGCTGTAATTATCTTCACTTTACACTATATTAGTAAATCTACTCCAGAATATTATAGTATAATAATTAAGTGTTAGTAATAAGAGAACTTTCTCAATAGCCTTATTGTTAAATCTTTGCTCAGATGTGGGGGGACATTGCCAATTTTGGCATGGATTATAATGCATGTGGATTAGTGAGGTTCTGCTTTAATAATAATACTGAGTAGTCGACTAGGAGTTTTAATCTTTAAAGTGCTTTTCAAGCATTAAATAATTAATCCTCATAACACTCCCATGAGATAGGTAAGTAAATATTACTATCCTCATAAAACAGATGGGGGAAGCATGAGTTGAGAGAATTCAGCTGGACTGGCCAAAGCCACTGAGAATGTAATTGCCAAAGCAATGTTTAGGGCTATGGAAAGGACTCAGTATTTTGGCATTTAAAAAGTAAGAAAAAGGTATTGCTTCCCTGGAAGCTCAAAAACATTGCCACAAAACTAAAAATGTCTTCTCATGTGTCTCTCTTTCTTTCAACACTATGTTTGCTGTAAGACAGAAATAAATACACACCCCCACATATCCATACACATACACTCTTATTTAACAGAATGACGTTCTACTTTCTTACCAGTTGCTGCATATTTATTAAATACTAAAGACATGTTTGCAAAGCAAATTTTAATATACAATTTTGTCCTTGAGTAGTTTTTACCCATAGCAAGAAAACAACTAGAACCTTTGGGAGCCCATATTCAAATCGCCTGATGGTTTTAGACCAATTTTATTAACCAGTATATTGATTCATTTAGTTAGTCCTTCTTTTTTTTTTTTTTACACACCACAGATTCCTGAAATTAAGTTGGTATTGCTAGAAATAA
>NW_010225594.1:0-6741 GCF_000690775.1 Eurypyga helias | reverse complement strand
AATGAATGTTTGCAGTTCCACCAAGGCGGTCACAGAAGGAAAAGGCACTTTTCCAAAATTACTATTGATTTTTGCACTCACATCAGATGAATGATATATGGGGTAGTTCAAGTTACGAATAACACCCAACCTCAGGTCTAGAGATTTATAAAATTAGCATTCAAAATAGGATAAATTGGATTATCTGCTCACTACTCTGAACAGGTAGGAGTATCTGGCTTGAATGTACAGGCCAAGATGCTTTAGCCATTTCTTAGACAAACGTAAAAGCTTCAGACATACTAACAGAATTAAAGGACTAAAAAAATGCAGTTTGCAAATGACTGGAGATTTCCGAAGGATTTAACAGCATTCAAAAAATAAATGTATAAGCTTCTATTTTTTTAATCTATTTTTGCAAATATAAATACAATGGTCACTAGTAAGGGCTACCAAACCCACAGTGCAAGAAAGCACAGGCACCTATCACTTGATCTTGTACTTTCTAAATCATCTTCTAGCACCTGCATCTCTCCTGGGCTATACCTAACTTCAAGTAAGCCCGCTGATCATCTCCCGTAGGCGATTGCTTATACAAAATGGAACAATGCCTGTGGGAGACCTGCGGACTCAGACTGCACTATGATGTTATGCCCTCCTCAAGCATGCTAGAATGGTTCATACCTCTGTTCTACATCAGGAAATTTGTCTTATATCCTTGATCTCTGCTCTAGGTAGCACAGCCACAATTTTGGTTGAGAAAAGCCTGATTGCAAAACTGGCTCTTTAGGAAAATCCTTCCCCTCAAAACTCATTAAAAACACTTGAAATGGAAAATATTTATAATACACGGATTTCCATTTGACCTGATATTATTTTTTTATCAATCAAGTACTTTGGTTTTGGTGTTGACCCAAACTAAATTGCTTTTGATTTTCTGGATATATTTTACTGGGAAAAAAGTTCTGTCCTAACACTTCCTGCCAAATAAATAATTAGAACCATTCACAGCTGAGTGACTGTGGAAAACTAAGTTTAGCTGTATTTATAGAGTACGTTTCTACTTATTTCAGGAAAAACGACTTATTTCCTGTGTTTGTTATGTTATAGGAGGAAAAATACATAGACAATACATAGAAGGTTGTTGCTATAACTGCCTAAGTCTTGTGGTGGAACTGCAGTCCACTGAATTTCCTATACTTGACAACTGGGACTTGCTAAATGGCCCTAATGTCAGACCGTATTTTTAATCTCATGATCTCTCTGAACTACTTCTGGTGAAGAACAAAGCAGAAGTAAGGTGAGATGACTGCAAGAAATGGTGCAATTCAGATTTCTACGCAATGCTGGAGCTGCTTTGTTGCTGGGAGGTCTTTGATGGTAACATACACGCCTGAACTACATGGGTACAGCTTTCAAATGGCCTCTAGATGTGTCCAGCTCTGCACCAGCAAAGGAAAGGGATATGTCTGTGTTAAAAAAATGCTGATTTATAGACAGAAATTGGAAATTTCCTCCCTTTAGAAACTTAGAAACTCCCTTTCTATTTCCAATCTGTCTACTTCAATAGTTTGAGACTGGCCTTATAATTTTAGCAAATATACTACATTGTGCAGGGCCAACAGCAGACAGACTGAATGCATCTGAACACTTCTGCATTTTCTGTGATGACAGCAATCAATAAAAAAATAGGAAAAATAAGTTTTTCTTTTCCTTTGCTTTCCAGGTATCATTTCTGGGCCATGACTCTCTATTACAAATTTGGTGTATCTGAACGAGCTATGCAATTGGATCTGATTTATGAAGAAAATCGCTTGAAATCAAGTGCAAAGTGCTATGTGTAAATTCAGCATAGCCACTCAGCTTAAAAAATGAGTATCACCTTACCGAGTGTTCCAAAAGTCTTCCATTTTACATTAGGTATTTCTTCAAGAGGCTGCATAGAAATACTGTTTGAGCTCAGCATCTAACTTCCACCTTCGCATTACTAATATTTTTCCAAGCCAAGTACCATAAGGAAGGGGAAAATTATGGCTTTGGTTCTCAAAAGTTTAAGATCTTCTACCTGAAAAGTCATATCCAGAGGATAAATTTTTGTTGTGAAAAATACTGCAGACCTATGGCTATGCTTCTTGCACTAGCAGCAGAGTAACATGAAGTATCAGTTATCTAGGATATTAAAAGGCATTTGTAAAGTGCATGGCTGCCTTGATATCTAAGATGGTAAGTTACGAAAGAAAAGTTGAATACTATTAAGAAACTATTAAGCGAGCTTGCATGTAAGAAAAGTTGGAAAAGACTCTATTAACAGTTGTCAGCAACAAAAGCGTATTAGAGAAAGATAATATACATGCAGAGTTTACAAACCGTGTCTTTAGGGTGGCCCAATAAGTAGAAATATGGGGACCCATGCTTGTCACTTTTCATGCACATGGAGAGGCTGGAAGGTACCATTCCTAAAGGAAGGGGAGGAACAGCCTAGGACCAATCATTAGAATTAACAGAACCAGTGACATACAGATATTTTACTATTGTTAGAGCAGAGAATTCTTAGTAAGTTTAGAACAACTGAGTAAAAAGCTTATATGTAACAGGAGAGAAGCATTTCTGTAAAGCTAAGACAAGTAAGCATGCTGTAAGTCTACGTATTAGTGGATGACTGAAACTACTGTGTGTATATATTCAGGATATAGGCTTGCCTGGACTACAGGCGTGGAGTACATCTTGAGGTGCTTTCTGAAGGAGTCATAACAAATCAAAAGCAAAGGCTTTAATGCATTTGAGAACTGTGCCAATTTATTTGTATGAAAAATCCTTGTATTGGTATGAACTCTGACATTTTTCGGTTTTGTTTGTGGGGTAGTGAAACATGAACTGGGAGTTTCTTCAAGGCCCTTAAAAAATGACTTACTGCTAAATAACTTGTAGCTTTTATCTGTTAACCAGCAATGTTTTTGTGTATATGGAACCTTTTTGCATACAGCACTCTTCCTCCCTTAAATAGCCAAAACTGAACATAATCTCTAGTTCTGTAAAATCACCTGACTGTCACAAACCCATGGGATGAGTTTTGCACATAATTTAGCATCGTGTGAAGCAACAGAGTTTCCAGAAATGCACAATGCAACCCCAGGACATGTCTTCTAATGAAGTCAAACAAGGACGGGACAGTGGGAAAGAACGACCGTTGTGTAAATCCACAAAGCACCAACCAGCCCTGGCACACAGATTCCTTGTTCACCAAACCTCATTAATTCTGGTCCTCGTGGCTCCGTGTGTGTGTTAGTGTCATACCATGACCGAGCATGCTCAGGGCCAGATCCAGATTTCCAAGACAGGGCAATGGAAAC
Source organism: Eurypyga helias (assembly GCF_000690775.1). NCBI lineage: Eukaryota > Metazoa > Chordata > Aves > Eurypygiformes > Eurypygidae > Eurypyga > Eurypyga helias. The sequence continues at coordinate 3,412 of NW_010225594.1, read as the reverse complement.
GTGTTCCAAAATCTCAGTGTGAATGGGGTGGAGTCTCTAAAACTTACAATTTTCTGCAGGAGCTCTTAAACAACTTAAAACTGAGTGAAAGACTACCAAACTTGATAGAAATTATGATTTTGAAGTTCTGCTATGAAAAGGGTAAGGGAAATGAATTATCTTTTTTCTAGACATTCCTTAAATTCACTTTTTAAAAACATTTAAATTCAGTGTTTCTGCTTCTTCTGCAGTGCCAGACAGAAAGCATCTGGAGAAGGAGGTTGTGCCTTGCTGGAGGGATGGAGTGTACCTACAAGTGTTAACTGTGCCTCAGCCTCCTCCACCTTTACGCTCTATTTGCAGTTACTTGGTTATAAGACTCATTGCTTTCAGATACTTTCAGGAACTTGCATATTTTAATGTAGCTTTGAGTAATGAAAGCTCCAGTCAAGAGATGTTAGGAGCATTAAGCCAGAAGAAGCAAGCTGCCAGGACTGCTGAGACTGAGAATGAAACATCCCAGGCTTTCCTAGAGACCTTCTTCCATAGATATTTAGAGAAAACAGTGGTTGTTCCGAGAGAAAACTGTAGCTTCCTGGGGCTGATCTGTCATTAGAATTAACTTGCCTCTTGCAGAGCTCATTGCTGGATGGAGAGGCTGTGATTTGTTAGTTTTACTTAATCCTTAATGTTACTATTTTGGGATTTTGTGAACAGTTTTCCCAAGCTTTGCCTTAAGGGATGCTGCTTCATCCCAGTGTTGGGCTGTGCAATGTACATATCCTTCTGACGGTGTTTGTACAGCTACAGCTAAGGCCTGAAAAATATGACCATCTGTAATTAGGCTCCCACAGTGCGAGCCGACCGATTTTTTAGAAGTGCTCCTGCTGAGGGCAGTATCCTCTTAGGTAGATGCATACACAGGGAATTAGGCAGCCACTGCAAGAAAAATCTTCATCTGTAATTTTATTCGAACTGTATTTAATGCCAGGATGAGAAGTGCTCAGTGCTACAGCAATGACTGTGAATTTTGTGTCCTGTGACATATATGAAACCTTACACCTCCTCCAGCCAGACTCCCCCGGACTTAAGGATTTTTCAGGATCAGGATTCCCCGCAGTACCTCTAGTCTTTCTTGCCCAGTAATATGATTTCTTACTATGACTTGGTTCTTCAGCTGGCAGAATATTTCCTACGAAACATGATGCTGATGTTCTTCGGGTTTGGATGAGCTGTGATAATTCACCTTCAGTGGCAGCACAGTTCCTCTGGCAATCCTTACCCTTAGCAAACATGTTCTGAGATGCTGGGTGATAAAACATCTGTTTTCTAAGCTTCTTTTGTTGCGCCCCGCTGTGAAATCAGCTGTCGTTTTGGATCATTAATCATATCTGTGCTCCTTCCCATATATTTTGACGCTACCATGGGGCATGGGGATTTTTTTTTGAAGTGCTCTGGAATCCTTGGTATTTGTTTTCAGGCAAAAGCAGCAGCTGAGTTGAAGTAAATGATGCATTTGCAACACGCTTTATTTCTTCCCAACAGTTTAAATAGTGCTTCAGCTCAGCCAGAATTGTCTGAGATGTACTTGCAGGGACAGATTTCCGGGCAGCATAAACTGACATAACTCATTCAGGAGATTTATAACCTCCCAGGAGCTTGTTCTTCGTTTCTTCTCAAAGTGGTTTCTTCTTTTCAATACACATTCTTTTCTTGCACAGATCACTTTCTCGCCATTGATGATTTTTCCTCAACACTGCTTTTCCTGATGCCAATCACATCATCATTCGAACACTGATATTTCTTGCACTTAAATATATACCATCATATTTGGCACTAACAGAAACATGGCTCTGGAATTTAAAAAGCATTGATAATATTGTGCAAGGAAAAGAGAATTGTTGAAGATTGGGACATAATACAATAAACCACCAAACTAATGTGGTGGTTTTTAGCTGGTCGGCTGAAGCTGTTCCACGTAAGCTTCCTGCGTTTTAATGGTCTGAGTCTGAATGCCACTGCTGTTGGACAGGTCTTTAAACACAGAATTACTAGAACTGACTTGGGAAGTCCTTGACCATTTCACTTGCCAGAGGCTGAGAGGGAATATCCAGGAGAGGACCCTGGTACACTTGCTCTGTTTTATATTCCTCCCTAGGCTTCTGCTACACACCACTGTTGCAATCCAGATACCAGCTCCATCATCCTGCCTTACATTTTTATACTCAACACTAATCTTATTTCCCACTGACGGTCTCTAGAGCTGGACCCTGATGAGAATAAGAAATATTTCTGACATGTACTTGCTAAAAAAACCCGTTGATTATTTCAGTAAAACAAGCCCAAATCAGTCTTGTTACAACTCAACTGTGCAATTCTGGTGGGAAGAAGAGGGAGCTACTAAATATTGACTAGTTTGCCTGCTGTCCTCAGGACCATTTTGTCCTTGAGCTTACTGTCACAATCTTCTCTGTGTGCAGTTTTCCATTAGTCAGAAAGCACAATCTCTTCTGGGGGTCTGTCATTAGTACTCTGATAGACGTACTTTGCAGCACGATGACTTACCCTTGAGATTCCGTCCTCCTTGAGACATGCCCTCCAGCTTTAATAATTTCTGTTTGTTAAGTTCTTCCTAAGCAGGCTGCTGTTGATTTTTATGTGCACCTTCTGTTTGTTCGTAGAGTATTTCTCATTGCTTTGGGAAATGACCTAGGGAGGTCTTAATATCTCAGTTAATTTCAACAGGCATCTTCTCATTTTGCCTCCTGCCTGCAGACTGGATACAGCATTAACATTTCTCTGCCTGAACAGTGCACATCGTGAGAACTCCAGGCATGTGCATGTTTTTCTTTGCTGTGATGCTTTCTGTAGGTTCTGTGTACATTACAGAGTAATTCCTCAACACTTTTACTGCTTTTTCAGTGCGGTAGGACAACACTGATTTCAAGCACAGCTACTCCTTCCGTACGGAACTCTAATCTGGGGATGCAGCTAGGAAAATGGTCTGATTAAAGAGCACTTCTTTGTGGCCACTTTTATATCACAGTAATTTGCATTTTTACACAACTAATGCTAAGCACTCCAAATGCCTTTGCATGCAAAGCCTTGGCAAGCATGGCTTTAAACAGTCCTGTGAAGTTGCATTGATCTTCCGGAAAAGGGAAGGCTTGTGCACTTTTACACCTTTTGGGAGATTTGTTTTTCCAAAACATTGCTGTTTCCACTGGAACTGTCTAGTTACATTTTCTTATGATTCTGGAATAAGTTACAGATCTATAAGATCATATAAACATAGAAATTTATTTTGGATCTCCTGTAAGCCTTGATTTAAGGGCCATCCCGAACTGGGATCTTAGGAAAGTGAGATTTGAAATAGGTCTGATCTGCAATCACTTCTTTGCTCATAGTAGCTTCTTGTGACCCCCCCACCCCC
>NW_010225593.1:2234-3114 GCF_000690775.1 Eurypyga helias | reverse complement strand
GCTCTTCCAAGTTATACCTGGGGGGATCCAGTTTGAGCGGAACCTGGACAGGCGGAAAGGTGAGTCTGGGCGGGCTTGGTGCTGCGGTGGTATTGTCCCTCTGTCCTTTTTGCCTCTCTTGGCTGCCCCAGTCCCGGTGACTAAGAGTCTGTGAGTCCACGGAGTCACGTCTGGAGCTTCCTTCCCTGCAGGCCGTATCCTGTGTCTCTCCTGGCATCCATCAGACACTCACATAGCAGCCGGATCCATCGATTTTCTCCGCGTGTTTGACGTGTGTTCAGGTAACTCACACCCAGGGGGTGAACCCAGCTTGTCTCCCACCCCGGGACTGTCAGCACCAGCACATCCCATGCTTTGGAGGGATCCCCTTGCCACCTCCAACCATCCTTTTCCCATCTCAGGCCAAACTGTCCAGAGGATCATGGTGAACTACCACGTGCAGAAGGTGAAGCGCGAGTGCATCGTGTGGAGCATCGCCTTTCTCTCCTGCGGCACTGTTGTCACCTCAGACTCCTTCGGGAGGGTGCAGTTCTGGGACTGGGAGCGGGGGACGCTGGTGGAGTCCCACACTGTCAGCACCTCGTCTGTCCTTTCACTGGCTGTATCAGAGGTAGGTGAGTCCTCTCGAGCCCCCCCAGGCAGCTGGGGTCCATCTCGGCTCCTCTGTGCTGGGCCAGAGGCGCTTAGGCAGGAGCTGCCCGGCTCAGTGCCTTTGAGCTGGCAGGAGCAGAGAGGCGTGGGTGGGGGAGAGCCTGCCGGTCCCTGCCTGCCTCCCAGTGCTCCCTTCTTGTTCTTCCTGATCTGCACTTGCAAACCCTGGCCCTGTTTCCCTCACCAGAAAGAGGACAGCATCGTCGTGGGCACCTCAACCGGGGCCACC
>NW_010225593.1:725-2153 GCF_000690775.1 Eurypyga helias | reverse complement strand
GAAGATGGGCAGCCTGGAGAAGCGCTGGGTGCGGACGAAGCCCTTCCAGCATCACACCCATGACGTGCGAGCTGTGGCGCACAGCTCGATGGCTCTCATCTCTGGGGGTAGGACTGGCTGTGGTCGTGAGGCGGGTGTGGGTCTCTCCCCGGCCTCCCAGTTTGGCTGACCTCTGCTTGGCTTCCAGGCCTGGATGCCCAGCTGGTGATCCGCCCGCTGATGGAAAAGGTGCAGAAGAAGGGCTACGACGCAGTGCTCCGCAAATTCACCTTCCCCCACGTGAGTGCTGCTCTGACGGGGATCTTGTGCCTGGCGAGGCAGGCTGGGAGGGTTGGCTCTTCTGGCAGGAGAAGGCTGGCCCTCCCTGCCCCGCTGGGTCCCCTCCCTGCCCCGCTGGGTCCCCTCCCTGCCCCGCTGGGTCCCCTCCCTGCCCATGGCACGTCTGGAGGTTCCCGCTGTGGAGCGGGCGAGAGGGTAGAAGTTGGCCAGCTTGTCTTGCTGGTCCTGCTAGGTTTCCCATCTCTGGGATTCCATCCCACAAGACCTGAGTCTTGCCTCTCCCCCGCCCTGGAGTCTGGCACCTCAGGGCATTTCAGCTTTGGGCCCAGCCCTTTCGCCCAGGCTGTGGGTTCGTGATAGTCTGCCTGTTCCTGCATACAGCGACGCCTCGTCTCCTGTGCCAGGAAAGCCCGGCTGCTTCTCTTCCAGTTCTCCCAGCACCTGGAACTTTGGAGACTTGGCTCTACCGAGGAGACCGGTGAGTCGCAAGGCTCCGCTTTCCGGTGCAAGTGCTGTGGCAGAGCCGGTGCGGCCTGCAGGGTTTGGGGCATGAACTGTCCTGCAGCAGAGGGGTGGTTTAGTCCAGGCTCCTTTCTCCCCACTGCCCTGCGCTGGCGTGATAGCCACGAGCAGGGCTGCGTTTCCCAGCATGGTGTGTCCCTGGGCACGGGCTGCACAGCTGCTGTGAGGCTGTGCTTGTGTTTCCAGTGCAGCTGGGCCAGGCCTGGGGAGTTTGGCCTTGGGGGTGATTGGGGAAGGGTCCAGGGTCCCTTGGGTGCTGCTGCCCCAGCTGTTTGACAGGGCCCATGTGATTTCCCCACCGTCACCGATGCACCACGTGGTTTCTTGTCATCCCAGGAAAGGATGGTGAAGTCCTTCCGTTGTGCCGTATGCCTGAGCACCTCGTGCAGCTCAAGAGCAAGGTAGGGCCGAGCCAGGGCCGGGGTCTTTGGGGAAGGGTCCAGGGTCCCTTGGGTGCTGCTGCCCCAGCTGTTTGACAGGGCCCATGTGATTTCCCCACCGTCACCGATGCACCACGTGGTTTCTTGTCATCCCAGGAAAGGATGGTGAAGTCCTTCCGTTGTGCCGTATGCCTGAGCACCTCGTGCAGCTCAAGAGCAAGGTAGGGCCGAGCCAGGGCCGGGGTCT
>NW_010225593.1:316-697 GCF_000690775.1 Eurypyga helias | reverse complement strand
GCAGCCTCCAATGGCTGAGCTGCCTGTGTCAGGCTGCTGGGGGATGGGGTGGGCCTCGCTCAGCCCCTCTGCGTTTCCAGGGTCCGGAGCACATCTACTGCAGTTGTGTCTCACCCTGCGGCAGCTGGGTCGCCTACTCCACAGCCTCCCGCTTCCACCTCTACCGAGTGCAATACGAGGGTGACGGTGTCAGCGTCAACAAGGTGAGGAGGCTGATGGGCCGCCCGCTGCCACGGAGTGGGAGTGGGTGACTCTGGGGTCCCGAGGGGCTGCCACAGTCAGCGTTGCTTGTGGGGAGTAAGGGTGGCAGTGGTAGGTGGCTGCCAGTGCTGCTTTTCCCCCTTCAAGGTCCCCAAAGTGCCCAAGCTGCCGCTCCCGGCC
>NW_010225593.1:0-278 GCF_000690775.1 Eurypyga helias | reverse complement strand
TCCGCTGAAGGCTCCGTCCGGGTCCTCCAGCTGCTGGAGCCGGGGGGCTGCAAACACCTGCACACATTTCGGCCGCCCTCAGGTTTGGGCTGGTGGGAACCTGGGGAGTGCTGGGGGTCCCTGGGCTCTGGGTCCTTTCCCCACTGTGGGCTCAGAGGGGGGTGGGCAGGGCTGAGCGTGCCTTGCCTTTCTTGCCCTGAGGTGTGTGGGTCTTTCCACCCCACCAGCCTCTGCCTTGTGTTTGTGCCACCCTCGTGGCCTGGTGCAGGTGGGGGAGC